>NC_084928.1:30102500-30402500 GCF_958298935.1 Phragmites australis
TGAGATTGCATGCAGAGCGTTGTGATATATGATGCATGCATAGTGTTTTTAATGAATTGCACATAATTTATTAAGAGAAGTACAAACAAAACAAAAGGTTTCACAAAACCTTCACGTAGAGAACACATAAGGCACGCAAACGCAACCAAAAAGCTTTGGGACCTATTGATATATGTATCTACAGTGTGCCCCTAGATGAATTATGTTCTCACCATCTATTTTAGATCAAACCAAGTCACACCTTTTACTGCACAACATTTGTAGTACAAAAGAAAGTCTCTACTACTTAAAAAATCTCTAATAAGTTCACGCTCATCCTAAATCCTATGAATCCCACACCTACCCTCTCTCACACACATTCCATCACCACTAACCCACACGCCGCCAGCCCCATCGTCCCGGTTCCCCGGCCATTGCTCTGCCATCTCAGTTCCCCAACCATCGCACCGTTGCCACGGATGTCCTCAATCGCGACGCAGCCCCATGCCCCGCCCCAGTCATCCACAACCACCCTGCCACTTCATCAGTTGCCTCATCCCCCCTCTGATCCCCTCTCCTTTGCCCACCAGATTCTCTACCGCCGCTGTCCCGTTCACCAACCACCGCTCCATGGTCCTGGTTCCCCAGCCATCACGCCACCATCTTGGTTCCTCAACTCCTCCCCAACTACACCTTCGGCTGCCCCAACCTCTCGCTCCTCGGCGTTGGTGGTGACCCCAGGGCGGTTAGCTCCTCACCATGCCACTCATGCACTATCCGCAGCTCTGGTGGAAGAAGACGCGGTTCTGTGGCGCTGTGCTCTGGTGAGGAAGTTGTCATTGCCATAGATGGACATCACGCGCATACTAGAGACTCAGGCAGGTTCATGGCAAAGGTTCAGTGCTCCTTACTTTTCCATGGCTTCGCTCAGTCCATCATTTCATTCTTTTTTTCTTTTGCTTTTAGGACTTTGCCTAGCATCTTAGACTCTCAGATCCACTACAGTAAAGCACAGGCAAGATCAGACGTTGAAGCACAGGGGCGGCAGCAATCAGTTCTTTTGTTTAAATGTCTAATTATCTAATTTATCAATGCATTTCAGTCACCTTTAAGGCAAAGTGTAAAAAATCCTCTCTAAATTTGCAACTCAATTTGGACTTGAATGCCACAAATCCAATTTAATTTGGTGATCAGAAGACATGAGGTAGCTCTATATAAATTTCTGTGGTTTATTGAAAGATGCAGTGTGTGTTCTTTTTTTATCATCTCCATGAATAATTGTCCATTTCAAGGATGTATTGTATACGCACGAAAATTCAGACAGGCTCTTCATTTGGTTCTCCTTGTGCGCCACATTCTTTCAAGGATGCGATTGATTCTCTGCATTTGTTATGTGAAATAACTAAGCTCTACATTTTTTTTCTATTCTCAAATGTAACAATGTAGCTATTATATTGTTTTACTTTTACTTTCACTACTAGGATCAAGTATTTCCTTGAGGGTTAAGCACCGCCAAGAAAACAATTCATGTCCGCTAACCGTCAAGAAAATGCCCTCAGGAATGCGACGTAGGAGAAAGCAACATTTCTTGGCAAGTGGCCGATAAAAAAATAATTTCTAGTGGTGTAACCGCCAAGGAAAATGGAGTTCAGTCAGGTTCTCCAGACCGTTTCCTTCGGTGTCAGCCGTCAAGAAAACTGGACGAAGATTATTTTCTGAGCGGTTTGAAACTCATGGGATAAAACATATTTTCTTGGCGGTAAACAACCCATAGGATAATTCATATTTCCTTGGCGGTTGGTAACCTACAAGATAATTCATATTGTCGGAGGATGAACTCTTGTCGCAGGGATCCCGAGAGACCCCTTTTTAAAGATTCGGCCGGGGGGATGATCCTGAACGAGCTTGTCTAGGAAATAGATGGGAGCGGAAATAAATGCAGTGGCTGGTGGAGGGAGATGATCGTCCTAGTGCAAGAAAGATGGGTGCACCGGGGTTTAGACAGGTTCGGGCCGCACGGAGGCGTAACACCCTACTCCTGTGTGAGTGCTATACCTTTCCTTGAAGGGAATTCTTCAAGGATGTATCTGGTTACAGGGGTGAGCTGTCTACAGAGAGCTTGAGACTCTCGTGTTCTAGCTTGGCTCGAGCTTGTTTGTGATGTTCTTCGTCTTTTGATCTGAGCTTCGGGTGCTTCTTGAGGGTTGTCGGGGGTTTTCTTCGCGGTGTTTTCGGTCTGTCTTCAGAGAGCCTCCGGATTGTCTATCGAGAGCTTCGGGGTCTGTCTTTATGTGTTCTCCATCCTTTCCTTTTATAGGCGCGCCGACCTCGACTTATCCTGAATGGGAAAGAGGGGGCGCGAGTGCCAAGGCGCCACGGAGAAAGGCGTCATCATTCCGTCTTGGCGAAGTGACAGAGGCGGTGGAAAAATGCGGCGTGCATCCGACCATCCGTCACTGTAGATGTCCTCCGGCATTATTAAGAGGGCCCACCGGGCAGCCACAGAGGTGCCCGGTGCGCCCACCCTGTCTTGTTCTTCTGCCGGGGCAGGGTGGCAGGCAGAGCGCTTCGATTTTGGCAACGTTATCCCGAGGCACCCGGGTGAAACGGGATGGGACCCGTGCATTTAATGGTCCCATGCCCCCCTGCCAGAGCATGGCAGAGTCTGACACTAGGGCGTGGGCAGCTGAGAATGTCAGGATGTCAGGCCGCGCGTGCCTATTAAATGCGGCATTGGGCCTTTGACTGGCTGACACCCCGACGATGGGACCCTTCGGGTCGTCGGACGATCTTGCGCGAACCTTCGGGGAACCGAGTCCTCGGGGGCTGCCACGTGCAGCCCCGAGCACTTCGGTGAGACCTTCGGGGAACCGAGTCCTCGGGGGCTGCCACGTGCAGCCCCGAGCACTCTCTCCCGAGCACTTCGGTGAGACCTTCGGGGAACCGAGTCCTCGGGGGCTGCCATGTGCAGCCCCGAGCACTCTCTCCCGAGCACTTGGGAGGAAACCTTCGGGGAACCGAGTCCTCGGGGGCTGCCACGTGCAGCCCCGAGTACTCTCCAAGGTTCGCGTTACCGACCGGAGGTCGGTTACCGACCTCCGGCGGTAACCGAAAAACCGCGGTAACCGCGATTACCGGTCAAAAATTCAAAAAAATTCGGAGAAAATTCATTCGGCAAATTTTAAATTTTTGCGAAAAAATCATGTTTTTGCCCTCTCGGTAACCGAGCGGTTTGGGTCGGTTACCGAGCGGTTTGGGTCGGTTACCGAGCGATTTTCTCGCATTTTTGATTCGGTCGGTTACCGAGCGGTTTGGCTCGGTAACCGCTCGGTTTTCTCGATTTATCGAGCGGTTTTATCGAATTTCAGCGCAGTTCAACAAAAAATCTAAAAAAGGGTTCAATCTTGTAAAATCAATAACTAATTCATCCGAGCTTCAAATCAAGTGAAACAAATTTTGTTGGATTCCTTGTAACATGATCTACATGATAAAAGTATTTAGACTCATAAAAAAGTTCAAAATTTTCTGTGAGAAATTTTATTTGTTAAACCAAGGTAAATGCATAGTTTACTCTTTGCTAATCCAAAAATCATGAAACTAATTTTGTTAGTCTTCTTACATGATCCTATATCTTTTAAAAATATATGAACTCATGAATTAGTTATTGTAACATGCATGATTGTGTAAATGTGTTGCGACTAGATTAATTCATAACTGACCCATCACACCTTAAAAATTAGTGAAACCACTTTCATTAGCTTATTTATATTATGATTTACGTAGAAAAAATAATAGTAGACATGAAAAAATTAATTACAGTGATTTTTCTTAACATATTCACTTTATGCTTGTGAACTTTGTAAAAATCATAGAGAATTTAATAAAACTCTAAATAAAGTGAAATCAAATTTAAAGGTTCTCTTAAAATACGTTTTATACAAGAAAAATATGTGTTTGCATGTTACACTTTTCCTTAACGTGAGTTAATAATTGAGCCGCACGCTTCAATTTTTTTTCATTTTTTTCAAACTTTCTCCCTATAGAATATGATGCAAACGACATTATTTTTGAAAATTTTTTTCACAGAAGTTCTTAGAATTGTGTCTAGTTTTTTTTAAGATTTTTTTTTGAATTTTTTTTAAATTTTTTTATTTTTTCGAATTTTTTGAATTCAAATTTCGGTTACCGAGCGGTTTTTGAAATCGGACCGGACCGGGAAGGTCGGTAACCGCGATTTTTGAGCGGTTACCGACGGTTTTTTGAACCCTGGTACTCTCTCCCGAGCACTTGGCTGTTTGTATCATCGGGGGATTACAGTACTCGGGGGTAGGCGAGGACCCTTCCGAGTACTTCCTTCCCGGTACTTGGACTCTGCGGGTCATCGGGGAACTGGGGTGCTCGGGAACCAGAGGTGGCGACCCCGAGTACCTTCTCCCGGGACTTAGCTTCTTCTTATCTTGCAGGGTGGACCTCGCGGGATGGTGACGCGTGGCGGATGGCCGGCCCGGTCTCGGGACTCAGGGACCCCTGGTTCCTGATACACCGATAGTAGCCCCCGGCCCATTGGTAGGTGACGGGACGGAGACGGCGGATGGGCCCTTCGTCATGGCCGAGGCCGAGGCTGGCGCAGACGCCATGTGGCAGACTTTCGAGAGGTGGTCTTTACGGACCCAGACCTCAAGTACGCCCCAACGGGAAAATGAATGGACGCGTGTCCACACAACTTCCGAATGGTATGATGACCGTACGGACGGCACGCGCGGTCGCCGTGCGGATCGAGGAAAATACCCCTGGCAGCCGCTGACATTGCGCGATCGGCGGGAGATTCGCGTGGCGGTTGCGCCGATCGAGGCGACGCTTCGCCGAGCGAACCGTTTGGACGGCAGTTTTTGAACTTCCGAGATATAAAAGGGGGATAGGATCGGTCTGTCCCCCTCTTTACGCTTTCTTGCTCTTGCGCTCTTGCCTTCTTTGTGCTCCGAAGCCCTTAGAAAATTCTCAGGTGACCGGAGCACTCTTCCTTCTCTCTCTCTTTCCACCGCCAAAACACCTTTCATTCTTGTCGAGATGACGAGGGTTGGAGGAGGACGCCGGGACAAGGCTTCGGACAGCATCTTGCCGGAGTCTCGTCTGAGGAACGAGGAGGCGGCGGACAAGATCAGGAAACTGCTGGTGCCGGAGGGGCAAGCAGGTGCTGTAGTGGTGACACCGGCAAGCCTGACGCCGGCAACGACCGTCCTAGGGCGGATCGTCCTCTTCACCTCTTTTGTGGCGGCGGGGTTGGTGCCGGCGTTCTCCACCTTCTTCCTGCAAGTGCTGGAGACGTACGGCATTCAACTGGTGCACCTAAGCCCCAACTCCGTGGTGGTGTTGGCGGTCTTCGCGCATCTCTGCGAAATGTTCGTGGGGGTGGCACCGTCGGTGACGCTGCTTCGCCATTTCTTTGTCCTTCGGCCGGTGGGGAAGAAGAGGGGGCACTCCACGGCGGACGTCGCGGGGTGCTGCAACCTTCGGCTCCGGGACGGCCTGGGGGATCATTACATTCCCCAGGTGCTGCGTAGCAAGTGGGAGGAGTGGCGACGGGACTGGTTCTTCATCGACGTCGACCCCCACGAGCGCCTCGAACTGCTAGAGGTGGCGGCGGAACCTCGACGATCGACGTGGGAGGCACCACCGCCAGAAGACGTGAGGCTGAAGCCGGTGTTGGAGCGCATCCTGGAACTGCGCGAGGCCGGGCTGACCTCCGTCATGGTGGTTATGGACTTCCTGCGCCGTCGGCTGGCACCTCTGCCAGAGCGGGCCCGGCCGAGCTGGTTCTACACCGGGCCGGAGGACATCACCAGGACCCAGATCGGCGCGAGCTGGGATCTGGGGCCGGCGGAACTGCGGGGGATGACAAGGGTGATCACCGGAACGGAGGACATGGGCCGGGCGGAACTCCCGTGGCCGGAGATGGCACTCTGCGCCAACCCCGACCGGGTGGCCATCATGGCGAGGCTGCCGGAGTTCGACGCCCAGGGGCCCGTGGACCAGCCGAGGAGCCGGAGTCCCGAAGCCTCCGAACTCCCCGGATTGGAGGAGCTGCTCGGCATGGAGGCGACAATCAGCTCGGCGCGGGCTGGCGACGGGGCCGCCGCATGCAGCAGCCGCCGTGCCAGAGAGGAGGGCGACTCCGAAATTACCGTGGAGGTGGCGCCGGGAGACCGGGGAAAGCATCCCCGGGCCCTGATTCTAGTGCCGGACTCTCCGCCGTCGCCGACGGCAGCGGCGGCATTCCCGATGCTGGAGCCGCGGCTGGTGCGGATGGGGCCTGCGCCGGCGCCCGCGACCCGTGCGGCGGAACCTGAGACCCGCGCAGCGGCACCCGAGGCCCGCGCAGTGGCCTCGCCGAGCCCCAAGCGGAAGAGGCGGCGGGAGGAGTCCGGACCGACGGCGCCGGACCCGGACATCAGGCTCCCAGCGGCCAAGTGGCAGTATCGGTGAGTCTTCTTTCTTGCTTTTTCCTAGGCATTTCTGGCCCGAACTAAGCTTTGACATTTTTCATCTGTTTCCCGTAGGCCGGCCGTAGGCGCCACTGCGACGGAGAAGGCGCGGGCGCCAAGACCAGGGCTGAGCCCGCCGGCTGCGCCGACGGAGGCGGGCACAGGAATGGCGGAGGCGCCAATTGTCGTGGCGGCCACTGGGAGAGAGGCGGAGGCGGCGGCCGAGAGTAGGACGGAGCAACCGTCTGAATCCTTGGCGCCGGCGGAACCTACCCCGGGCGCGGAGAGCCCGGGGCGGATGACGGTGGAGGTGGATGTTTTACCGGGGCCGGCGGGCAGGGCGGCCGATGCGGGAACGCGGCCGCCGCCTGAGTCTTCGGCGCCGGCGGAGCCTACCCCGGGCGCGGAGAGCCTGGGGTGGATGATGGTAGAGGGCCCTACAGAGAGCTCGAACCCCCCGGAGGCATTCTGCGGGGAGGCCTGGGCCCTACCGGTGTCCGGCCAACATGCCGACCCCTTCCTGGCTGCCATCGAAGGCGTCCAGGTAGCGGTTGGGCGGCTGGGCGCAGCGGTGAATGCCAAGGAGGGGGAGCTCGAGGCCGAGCGCGCCCGCCTGGCATCGGAGAAGGCGCAGCTGGCGGGCGCCCAGGAGGAGGCCCGCGCGGCGGCCGCGCGGGAGCAGAAGCTCCTAGAAGACATCAGCACGGAAGCCGCGCGGGAACAAGAAATTTTGAAGACCGCGCGGGCAGAAGCCGCGCGGGAACGAGAAGACGCCGCCCGCCTGGCTGAGGCGTCGAAGCAGCAAGCTGCCGAGGCCCTTGCCAGGATGGGGCAGGCGCAGGAGAGGGAGGTGGCAGTCGCAGCTCGGGAGCAGGCGGCGGAGGAGCGGCAAGCCGAGCTGACCCGCCGGGAGGGCGCGGCCGAGAAGACGCGCGCCGACCTCCAGCGCTGGGAAGACGACCTCCGGAAGATCAGGGAAGAGATCCGCCGCTGGGAGGAGGACGTCTCCCTTCGGGAGGTGGACAATGAGTTGTCGGCATCGGATCTTGGTGCTCGGGAGGATTCGGTGGCCCAGCAGGAGGAGGTGCTGGCCCGGCGGGAGGGCGAGCTGAGTCGCCGAGAAGACGAACTGAGTCGTCGAGAGGGCAAGGCTGCTGCGGCGGCAGCGGCCACGGCTACCAGGGCGGAGAAGAACGCGAAGCACGAGGCGGAACTGACCGCCCGTGAACGCGCCTTATCCGAGATGGTGGCCAAGACGAAGCAGGCCGGGGACCAGGGACTTGAGGCGCAGCTGCGGGCCGCCAAAGAGAAGCTCGAGACCGCTTTTGTCTCACGGGTCAACCTGCAGCATATGCTGGAAGACATACTCCGGCGGATGCGGCGGGCCGTAGATAAGGGTGGTCTTGGGCGGCTCGTTGAAGATCAGAAGAGCGACAGCCCCGCACGACAAGTGTTGGGGCTTCAACAGGTCTGCGAGCGCCTTGAGGCCCTGCCTTGGGCGGTCCAGGAACTTGCCGCCCAGGAGGGACGTGGCTTGGCACATGCAGTGGCCGAGCACGTCCTGGCCTGCTACCGAAGCAGGGACCCGAACTTCCCGCTGGAGCCGGCGCGGGAGGGAGTGGTCGAGGCTGAGGGAGAGGCCGCCCGGGTAGCGATCCGGAGTACCGCCGTCGTGGTGAGGGCAGGCTTCAGGCGAGAGGTGCCACCGCCGCCAGCCCCCGGGGACGACTCAGAGGATTCAGCCGACGCCTCCGCCGCCGACTAGATCTTTTGTAGCTTTTTTCTTTATTTTGTCGTCTTGATGAATGTAAATATAGGAGTGAACCCTTAGAAAATGCCTTGTATATGTCTTGTGAATATAATGGCAGCTTTTCCTTGGGCTCGCAACTCCAATTTCTCTGAGTGTTTGATGTTTCTTCTGATGTTTTGCCTGGAAGTCCCGGGGAGTACTCAGTCGGGCCGTTCCCGACCTTCCCATCCCCGAGAACGAAGTTGTCTCGATCGCTGTTGCTGGCGTAGTCGGCCCTCGAGTTCTCGCGAGTCCGCACTGTCTAAGTTAAGAAACAAAAACACAGACTTCCTTGCCCGGGAGATAGATTGATCCAGCACGGAACACGCCGTGCCCGGTGAACACTTTTTCACCTCGCGTGCCCAGTTAGTAGACGGGAGACGCGTGCGGGCGAGAATGTGACCAAGAGTCCTCGTGGTCCGGTGGTGCCCGGGCTTAAAACGGGCCGGACCGAGCACTGACAGCCCGCCCCAGAGGCCTGAGCTCCGGACTACTCATGCAGCTCGAGCGATAGGATTACCCAGGGCATCCGAGGACTCGGTAGTGCTCGGGGTCCTTAAAAGCGGACCGAACACCATGACCACCACGAAGGGCTCCGGTCAGACATTACCATACGCGCGGTACTCCTTTCTACAAACCGCCCTGTCGTTCTGAGAAAAAGTAGACACGCGGCAGGGTTTTGCGTGCGAGGAGACCACCTCGCCGAACAGATTAAAGCGCGAGAGCCCCCGAGAATGACTCGGGAACATAAATTTACTGAAAGCAGACTTGTCTGAATATAACCACTCACCGGACAGCTGTCGGCCCTTCGGCCAACCGATCCAGGAGGGGTGTGCTTCCGAGCTCGGGTGCCCGGGGACTTGGTTCTTTCAGCGGAGCGCCCGAGTGCCCAGAGGCATACGAGGCTCCCGGGGTCGGGTGATCTCGACCACCCACGCCTAAGTGGTAGGACCACCCGAGGACCCTTGGGGCCGGCCAGAGACCGGGGCATTGAAGCCCCCGCGGCCGAACTGCTCGTGATTGCCAGCCTGTGACTTAAGAGAGAATATAGAATTTCTTTGTCTGGTGCGCTCTGTTAGTGCGGTACTTGCTATAGACTGCTCTCGTTTTCGACCCGAGACCTCTTGAATACCCAAACTGGCGGACAAGAGCGAACAGAGGCATAACCCAGAGGTCCTATGGTTCGGTGGCGCCCGGGTATGACAGACCAGACCGAGCACCGACAGCCCGCTCCGGGGGCCTGAGCTCCAGACTACTCGAGCAGCTCGAGTGATGGGATTACCCAGAGCACCCCGAAACTCGGTAGTGCCCGGGAGCCTGCCACGACACCGAACACCACAGCCTACCATGCCGGACGTAAGTCAGCGGCGACTGCTCGCATTCATACCGATTGGGATTCTTTTATCAGCGGGGAAAATGAGAGAGCGAACTTTTTCTCGCACAACCGAGCACCTTACCAGATAGATTAAACATACGGAATCCAGAAAAATATTTTGACATAGCGATTGCTTATTGAAATACTGGATGTACAATATTTACAATGTTGGGCGACAGCGACTTACCCAAGGGGCGGAGCCCTTGGACTGCTTGGGCGGGGAGAAGCCCCCAGCCTTGCTGACCTGAGCCGCGAGCACGACCATCTATGGGTAGAAGCATCGGAGATGCTCGATGTTCCACGGATGCGGGAGTGGCTGTCCTTCCTCCGTCGCCAACCTGAAAGAACCTGCCCGCGGGACCGCGATCACGGTGAAGGGACCTTCCCACACAGGGGATAGCTTATTCATTCCTTCGCGCGACTGGACGCGTCGGAGAACTAGGTCCCCCACCTCGAGAGACCGGGCCCGGACACGGCGCAGATGATAACGCCGCAGACTCTGCTGGTACCGAGCCACCCGGACAGCGGCACGCCGCCGACGCTCTTCCAGGTAGTCCACGTCGTCGCGCCTTTGCTGCTCCTGCTCACCCTCAGAGTATGCATGCACTCGAGGGGAGCCCAGAGTGAGCTCAGAGGGGAGGACTGCCTTGGCGCCATAGACGAGGAAGAACAGAGTCTCCCCGGTGGCGCGGCTTGGCGTAGTCCGATTAGCCCACAGCACGGCTGGCAGCTCGTCCACCCATCCCTTCCCGTGCTTAGCGAGCACGTTATAGGTCCGGGTTTTGAGGCCCTTCAGTATCTCCGCGTTGGCGCGCTCGACCTGCCCGTTACTCCGAGGAAGAGCGACGGAGGCGAAGCAGAGATTGATGCCGAGGTCTTCGCAATAGTCCCCGAACAGGGCACTTGTGAATTGGGTGCTGTTGTCGGTGATGATCCGGTTCGGGACGCCAAAGCGGCTGGTGATACCGCGGATAAACTGGAGCGCCGTGTTTTTGGTCACCTTGATGACTGGGACCGCCTCCGGCCACTTGGTGAACTTGTCGATGGCGACATATAGGTATGCATAGCCCCCGATTGCTCGGGGGAATGGACCCAGAATGTCCAAACCCCAGACCGCGAAAGGCCATGACAGGGGAATGGTATGAAGAGCCTGAGCTGGCTGGTGAATCTGCTTTGCGTGGAACTAGCATGCCCTGCAGCGCCGAACCAGCTCGGAAGCATCCTGGAGAGCTGTAGGCCAGTAGAAACCTTGCCGGAAGGCCTTCCCGACCAGCGTGCGGAACGATGAATGGCCACCGCACTCGCCCTCGTGGACCTCAGCGAGAAGATCGTCGCCTTCTGCCCGGGAGATGCATTTCAGGAGGACACCTCCTGCGCTACGCCGGTAGAGATCCCCATCTACTATGGCATAGCGTCTGGACTGCCGAGCAACTCTTTCGGCAGATGCCTCATCCTCGGGTAGGAACTTTTCTTTCAAGTACCCTCGGATGTCAGACATCCACGAGGCATCTTGAGAACATTCGGTGAGCGCCGCGCACTCACCGGGCGGCGGCGCCCTGATGGGGCTTCCCACTGAGGGCACCGCCGGGGTCCCCTGAATTGAGTTCGAGGTTTCCCCTTCATCCTGTTCGGCAGGCAGGATGGAAGGCCGTGTGAGTCTTTTTTCAAAGACTCCGACAGGGACGCGCGCACGTGAGGAGGCCAGGCGAGAGAGCTCGTCGGCCAAAGCGTTGTCGCGGCGAGGGATGTGCCGCAACTCTAGGCCATCGAAGCATCTCTCGAGCTTCCTGACCGCAGCCACATACGCCGTCATTTGAGGATCCGTGCACTGGTACTCCTTGGATACCTGGTTGACGACCAGTTGGGAGTCCCCTTTGACCAGGAGACGACGAATCCCGAGCCCCACCGCAGCCCGGAGGCCGGCGATGAGACCTTCATATTCCGCCATGTTGTTGGATGCGCGGAACTGCAACTGCACGACGTACCGGAGCTCTTCACCCGTTGGGGAGGTGAGAACCACTCCGGCCCCTGTGCCTTTCAGTGAGAGGGAGCCGTCGAAGTGCATGACCCAGTACCCGGGTGCGTCGCGCCCGGGATAGGCAGAGATCTCTTCCGGGACGATGTAGGGGACGGGCGTCCACTCTGCCAAGAAGTCGGAGAGCGCCTGGCTTTTGATTGCCTGGCGACTGACGAAGTGTAGGTCGAACTCCGCCAGCTCTACCGCCCATTTGACAACGCGCCCGGTGCCTTCCCGGTTCCGGAGAATGGGCCCCAGTGAATAAGTGGTAACCACCGAGACCTTGTGTGCCTGGAAGTAGTGGCGCAGCTTCCGGGAAGCGACGAGCACGGCATAGAGCAGCTTCTGCGCCTGAGGATATCTTGTCTTGGCTTCCCGGAGGACTTCACTGACAAAGTACACCGGTCACTGCACCCGGCGGGCCCGGAAGGCGGCTTCACCCGGGGGGCAGCTGCAGCCCCCAGGCTCGGCGGCGCGGTCGGGGCTGGCCGGGCATGCGGGCTCGACTCCCGGGTTGGGAGGAGCAGTGCGCTCAGGCTCGACCCCCTGCCCAGGGGGAGCCGCGAGGACAGGTGAGTGGTCAGGGACCTCTGGGAGCTGGGACCCAGCACCCGGTCCTGAACACTCGTCGCGCTCCACCACCAGCACTATGCTCACGACCTGAGGTATGGCCAAAACGTAGAGCAGTAGGGGCTCACCTTGAGAGGGAGCCACTAGCACGGGTGGCGAAGTGAGGTACTTCTTTGGATCGCGGAAGGCCTGCTCGGCCTCCAGCGTCCAGTCGAAACGACCAGATTTTTTCAGAAGCTTGAAGAGGGGGAGCCCTCGCTCCCCGAGCTTGGAGATAAAGCGCCCGAGGGCTGCCATGCAGCCGGCGAGACGCTGGACTTCCTTGAGTCGAGCCGGGGGCCGCATCTGCTCGATGGCCCGGATCTTCTCTGGATTGACCTCGATTCCTCGGCCAGAAACCAAGAAACCAAGGAGCTTGCCCGCCGGCACCCCGAAGACACACTTCTCCGGGTTGAGCTTGAGGCAGGTAGATCGGAGACTGTTGAAAGTCTCGGCAAGGTCCTCGAGCAAGGTGGCGCGGTCTCAGGTTTTGACCACGAGATCGTCGATGTAAGCTTCGACGTTGCGACCAACCTGCGAGTCAAGGGTAATACGAATAGCGCGCTGGAAGGAGGATCCAGCGTTACGCAGGCCAAAAGGCATTGACATGTAGCAATAAGTCCCCACCGGAGTGGTAAAAGCAGTTTTTTCCTCGTCCCCTACGGCCATGCGAATCTGGTGATACCCAGAGTTTGCATCTAAAAAGCATAAAAGATCGCATCCCGCAGTTGAATCTACAATTTGATCAATGCGAGGTAAGGGGAAGGGATCTTTAGGGCAAGCCTTATTTAGGTCGGTGTAGTCCACGCACATGCGGAGCTTGCCGTTGGCCTTCGGGACGATGACTGGGTTTGCTAGCCAGTCGGGGTGGAGGACTTCTCGGATAAATCCGGCGTCGAGGAGCTTGTTGACCTGCTCGCGGATAAACTCCTGGCGCTCAGGCGCCTGCCGCCGGACCTTCTGCTTCACTGGGCGGGCGTCCGGACGCACCGCCAAGTGATGCTCGATCCCTCCCTAGGGATCCCGGGCATGTCGGACGGTTGCCAGGCAAACACGTCTGCGTTAGCCCGGAGGAAGGCGATGAGCGCGCTTTCCTATTTGCTGCCCAGGTCACCGCCGATCCGGACGACCTGGGTAGCGTCTTTGCCCACCACGACCTCCTTCGTTGGAACAGAGGCGTCGGCGGCGAGTCGGGGTTTGGATGAAGAGGGTCCCGTGCCCCCTGTAGAGCCATCGACTTCGGCCTGCGCTGAGACCAGAGCCATGTATGACTGTTCAGCGCAGGAGACGGCGCCGCCGGAGTCGGCGATCACGGAGATGGAGCCTGCGGGGCCGGGCATCTTAACCGTAAGGTATGCATAATGCACGGCCACCATAAACTTGGCGAGCGCCGGATGCCCGAGGATGGCGTTGTAGGGGAGAGGGAGCTCCGCGACGTCGAAGAGGACGCACTCCATGCGGAAGTTGTCCCGGCTCCCGAACGTTACAGGCAACTCGACCTGCCCGAGGGGCAGGGAGTGCCCGGGGGTCACTCCACAGAAGGGGAGCGACGGCTTTAGGCGTCGGGAGGATACCTGCAGCTTCTCAAAAGCCTTCTTGGAGAGGAGATTGAGGCCGGCACCACCGTCGATCAGCACTTTGCCGACCTTAACATTGCAGATAGTGGGAGACACTACCAGAGGTAGCCGCCCCACGGCTGCAGTACTGGCGGGGTGATCAGCCATGCTGAACGTGATCGGAGCGTCCGACCACCTCAGGGGCCTTGCGGCCTCCTCGCTCGGGGTTACCGAGCACATTTCGCGTCGCATGACCTTGATGCCACAGCGTGAGCAAGGTGTGTAGGCACCTCCGTCGATGAAGGCGACGGCGTGCTCGGGCTCCTGGAAGCCGAGCTCAGCGTTGTCGGGGGCGACCTCAGCATTGCCTCCTCCGCGGGACTCGTCGCGCTCCCTCTGGCGCTGCTCCACGAGTCCTTTGACCGTACGACACTCCGTGAGGTCGTGCCATCTGGTCTGGTGTATGGGACACCATTTACCTGGCTCGGGCCCTGCGGGAGCGGGGGCCCTTGCTGGAGCAGGAGCTCGGCCGGGGGCCGGGGCTCTTGCGGGAGCCGGTGCCCTAGCTGGTGCCGGGGCCCTCGTGGGCACGGAGGCCCGAGGAGGAGCCCTAGCAGGGGCCCTGGCGGGACGTCGGTCGACGCCCGACCGGCGCCCTTGCCGGCGGTCGGGCTCTTGCGGCACCCTATGAGCGGGGACCTGGGTCAGCTCAACGGGAGCGGCCTCGCGCTTCCTTCTCTTCTTCTTTTCCCGCTTGCCGGAGCGGGAAGAACTTGGCTGGTCGGAGGCGGGGCGAGGGGCATGCCACGCCCTGGCCTCCGCAGCCTTGGCGCACTTATCGGCCAGTGCGAAGAGTTCCGCAGTGGTCTCGATCTCGTGCGTGCCTAGCTTTTCGAGCATCCGCTCGTCGCAGACGCCCTGCCGGAAAGCAACAATAACAGCATGGGGGCCACTCGCGGAATAGTGTTGCGAACCTGGCTAAAGCGCTGTATAAAGCGCCGTAGCGTCTCCCCTTCCTGCTGTTGGATGGCGTAGAGGTCGCACTCCAAACCGGGGCGCGTAAACGTGCCCTGAAAGTTGGCCTCAAACTGGTGGCACAGGTCATCCCAGGAGCTAATAGACCCTGGGGGTAAGTTCATAAGCCAAGAGCGGGCGGAGCCCCTCAAGGCAACATGAAAATAGTTTGCCATCACCTTTTCGCTGCCTCTGGCCGCTTGGACGGCCGTTGTGTAGATCTGGAGGAACTTGACGGGGTCGATGGACCCGTCGTACTTCTCCGGCAGCTCGGGGCGGAACTTGGAAGGCCACCTGACCCGGCGGAGCTCAGTGGTGAAGGCACGGCAGCCGGTGCCGTACACCGCAGCATGAGTAGGGGTCTTTGGTGGCGAGTGGTGGCGAGCCGGGGATTCCCGGTGGCCTTGGGCCGGGAGAGAGGAAGCCTGGTCCTCTGCCCCGACCTCCTGCCGGGTCTCCCGCTGGTGCTCGAGAGTAACTCGGGCGTCCTCGTGGCCCCTCCGCTCGTCAAGGCGCAAGCGGAGGTCCCAGACTTCGGACACGGCCAGGGGGACGGCACTCCGCCTGGAGGCCCCTCGGCCCGTGCGGGCGTTGCCCGTTGAGGAGCTGGCTCTGACGGCACCACGCTGAGAAGTGGTGCGAGGACTCCCGGCCTGCACCTGGCGGCGAGCAGTGCCAACCAAAGCGATGACATCTTGTATCCACCGGCCTTCCGGAGTATTCGGCGTGGCCTGAACGGGCGGGTGCCTGAGGAGAGCATGCGCTGCAAGCAGCGCGCTCCCCGGGCCAGCCTCGCTGAATGCGAGCCTGCGCCGGGATGGCACCCGACGTGGTCTAGAGGCGGACCTGGCGGCCGGGGTCCCGACCTCTTGCTGGGGGTCGGAAAGTGCATCAGCAGCGGCGACGGCGGCCCTGCTGGGCCCAGCGCCTTGATCCCCTTGAGCGGGAAAAACCGCGCACGTGGATAGAGGCTGCTGATGGAACGCAGCAGCGACTGGGCTCTCCCGAGCGTCGGGCAGTACTCCGTCACTGGAAGTGGAGCCGGAACGCTGGAGACGGTGCCCACCAGCCATCTTTTCCTGTGGAAAAAAGCGAAACAAACAAATCCAGGGATATTCCCCCCTACCTGGCGCGCCAGCTGTCGGAGGATGAACTCCTGTCGCAGGGATCCCGAGAGACCCCTTTTTAAAGATTCGGCCGGGGGGATGATCCTGAACGAGCTTGTCTGGGAAATAGATGGGAGCGGAAATAAATGCAGTGGCTGGTGGAGGGAGATGATCGTCCTAGTGCAAGAAAGATGGGTGCACCGGGGTTTAGACAGGTTCGGGCCGCACGGAGGCGTAACACCCTACTCCTGTGTGAGTGCTATACCTTTCCTTGAAGGGAATTCTTCAAGGATGTATCTGGTTACAGGGGTGAGCTATCTACAGAGAGCTTGAGACTCTCGTGTTCTAGCTTGGCTCGAGCTTGTTTGTGATGTTCTTCGTCTTTTGATCTGAGCTTCGGGTGCTTCTTGAGGGTTGTCGGGGGTTTTCTTCGCGGTGTTTTCGGTCTGTCTTCAGAGAGCCTCCGGATTGTCTATCGAGAGCTTTGGGGTCTGTCTTTATGTGTTCTCCATCCTTTCCTTTTATAGGCGCGCCGACCTCGACTTGTCCTGAATGAGAAAGAGGGGGCGCGAGTGCCAAGGCGCCACGGAGAAAGGCGTCATCATTCCGTCTTGGCGAAGTGACAGAGGCGGTGGAAAAATGCGGCGTGCATCCGACCATCCGTCACTGTAGATGTCCTCCGGCATTATTAAGAGGGCCCACCGGGCAGCCACAGAGGTGCCCGGTGCGCCCACCCTGTCTTGTTCTTCTGCCGGGGCAGGGTGGCAGGCAGAGTGCTTCGATTTTGGCAACGTTATCCCGAGGCACCCGGGTGAAACGGGACGGGACCCGTGCATTTAATGGTCCCACGCCCCCCTGCCAGAGCATGGCAGGGTCTGACACTAGGGCGTGGGCAGCTGAGAATGTCAGGATGTCAGGATGTCAGGCCGCGCGTGCCTATTAAATGCGGCATTGGGCCTTTGACTGGCTGACACCCCGACGATGGGACCCTTCGGGTCGTCGGATGATCTTGCGCGAACCTTCGGGGAACCGAGTCCTCGGGGGCTGCCACGTGCAGCCCCGAGCACTCTCTCCCGAGCACTTCGGTGAGACCTTCGGGGAACCGAGTCCTCGGGGGCTGCCACGTGCAGCCCCGAGCACTCTCTCCCGAGCACTTTGGTGAGACCTTCGGGGAACCGAGTCCTCGGGGGCTGCCACGTGCAGCCCCGAGCACTCTCTCCAGAGCACTTGGGGGAAAACCTTCGGGGAACCGAGTCATTGGGGGCTGCCACGTGCAGCCCCGAGTACTCTCTCCCGAGCACTTGGCTGTTTGTATCATCGGGGGATTACAGTACTCGGGGGTAGGCGAGGACCCTTCCGAGTACTTTCTTCCCGGTACTTGGACTCTGCGGGTCATCGGGGAACTGGGGTGCTCAGGAACCAGAGGCGGCGGCCCCGAGCACCTTCTCCCGGGACTTAGCTTCTTCTTATCTTGCAGGGTGGACCTCGCGGGATGGTGACGCGTGGCGGATGGCCGGCCTGGTCTCGGGACTCAGGGACCCCTGGTTCCTGATACACCGACACATATTTTCTTGGTGGTTGGCAACCCACAGGATAAGACATATTTCCTTTGCGGTTGGCAACCCATATGATAATTCATATTTCCTTGGCGGTCATAAGACTCCATGAAAATATGTCAGAAACTTCCAAGAAAATTGTCATCAATAGACCAGACATCATGTATAGTATCACCCACATACCAATCCAATTATGAATAGCACAAATATGATTATCAACAGCACATACCATATCATCGACATACACACAGGAATGAAATATGATTTTCATTGAAGCACTATAGAACCCACAAACAAAAGTTTAGCCATGAGCTTAGTTTTGACCTTAAGTTACTATCGGTTACCACAAGTGTTGCAAGGCCTCGTTAGAACAAAAGGAGACCAAACAAACTTTAAAGTTCTCCAACAAATCACTACTTCAATTCCTAGCCATGACATCAACTAGTTTCATCATGTTTCTTATGGCACTTCCATTTTCAGCCAACCCAATCTCATCGCTGGCTAAGTCACCATCACTTGCATTGCAGCCATCACCTTCATTTTCCAGTGGCATTGCAGTCGTTGCCTTCATTTTCCATGGTATTGCACCCATCACCGTCACTTTCCATGTCCATGCCATTATCGAGACGAGAGGCTGCATGTGATGATCCAGACCCCTGCAAATAAAACATATTTGATGACTCTAATATCATGACTCCAATAAATAATATATCACTGAAAAGTATCCAAATAGTCAACATAGCAAAGTACTGATCACATGATGTTGTTCCAAGAAAAAAGATTATGTTTGAGATGCATAGTCATGAGGAGCAGCATGGTAAATAAGTAGACACTTCATGATAGCAGTATGATTCACACAAAGAAATACTAGCTGTTATAATTCACATGACAATTTTGCATCAATTAATATTGAGAAGACCAAACAACAATGAAAGAGATGCTTGGCTGCTATTATTCACACAAACAGGCTCTAGTCGACATGTAAAATCAGAAATAACTTGGCTGTAGCATGAGAAAATCAAGTCAATTTTGAACATGCATGATGGCTGGACCATGACTATCCACAAATATTATTTCACTGATTTAGTTTCAGTCATTTATGATGAGTATTACAATAATTAGAAATGGGAAGAAAATTTGAACACACTAAGTAAACAACCATTTGAAATGAGAGAATTGGGCCAAGTAAATAGCACAGATACATGATCAAAACAGACACTAAATTGTCATATGAATCAACTGATGTGCTATATAACTAAGTCATCCAACAAAGCCATTGAGACCAATAGTTGAAGGGCCATCTGCCAAAGCAAAATCCTTTGCCACCTTACCATTAACTTAAACCTAAGATTGTGCTTAAGTCCTAACTTATAATCAAGATGAAGCCACCTGTTCATTGTTGCAACTCATATTGAGATTCTGCCACCAAACATTATTAACTCTTGAAACGCCCTCAAAATACAAAAACAAATTGTTTGAAGGATTGTACAACCAATGTTACTAACCTGATGGCGAAGAGCATCAATATCTTCTAGACGTCTTAAAAGATCACCAGGCGTCTCTTTTCCAAATCTGCATAAAATCTCTGCAAATGGAAAGCAAAAAATGAAGATACATCTTCTTCGATCAACTATAGACTACTACAAGCAAGTATACAATGATTACCATGATCAACTCACGATTGACACCATTTTCCTCAATGAGGATCTCATTTGCCTCTTTAAGCTGGACATTTTCTTGGATCACACTTCAATAAGAAACAGAGTTTGTTGGCTTAGCATTCCTGGACTTAGCAACTGCTAAAATGTCCGCCTTCTTCACAACACATTGGCTATTGGTACACGTCCATGGGGCATGCCACCTCCTATCGAGTAGAGCACATGTCCATCCAATTCTTGTTCTGAATTTTGAGATTTAGTTCCAGCTTTGTAGTCATCCTTACAATGATATATGGAGATTATAAAGAACGAATAGGTTCATCTCAAAGAATGCAAATCATGTAGAATAGCGTAACATACCAAGCATTTTTTTTCTTTCCCACTTCTAATTGGACCACTACTTCCACTGTTGTCCACATTTTAAGTCCAAATTTCATTATAGCATATGTATTTAAAGTGGTACCCTTCTAAGGGCCGAAAGTATAATCCTATCACAATAGGAAACTTTACAATGCGAGTAGCCTATTTATGGTCAGTCCATGTTTTGCTTGACTGAAGCATCCCATGTTTCAACCCCTTCCCATAACATCATAAGTTCGCCAACTAAAGGTTGCATTAGAATGTTCAATTTCTTCTCAGTATGCTCAAGAACTAGGATTGAATGTTCAATTTCTTCCCAATATGCTCAAGAATTGGGATTAGAAGGGCAAGGAATATGTACTCTGACTTCATAATCATGCCTGGTGGAAGATTCAACAGAGTAACAAATACTGGCTAGCATGAGTACGGAGCCGCACCCAAACTGAAGGGTGTGAAACCATCCGTTGCAAACGCAAGCCGCACATTTCTTGAGTCACTAGCAAAGTCTGAAAAGTCTACATCAAATTATTGTCATGCTTCTGCATCACAGGGGTGTACCAGCTTACCAGATGTGGATTTCTTGTGTGACTACATAAGCTTTGTTGTATCTCTATGTGCATATAGCCTTTGTAGTCTATTCGTGATAGGAAGGTAGCGTAAAACTTCACGCGGGATTTTGTTCCGGCCTTCCTCGTAGTGAGAGGTTCCACACACATTATTTTTGTCTTTATTTTTATTATCTTTATAGTAAAGCATACAATTATTATAGCACACATCAATTATTCAGATATGGTATACCAAGGCCCTCTAATAGTTTCTTAGAATGATATAAATCCTTGGGCAACTTAGATTTCGGAGGCAAAAGCTCATGGATTAACTCTAAGTTCGCTTTGAAATGTGCATGACATGTTGTACTGTGATTTCAAAGCGTGCAACAGCAGAAAGAGATGAGTGTATTGTGTTTTCATGAACTGATTCATCAGCACTGGCAACAATTCTATAAAATGCTTTGGCAGAGGTTGTTGGCTCCTTATCAACTGTGGGTGGATGATCAACACCTAGATTAGCTAACATGTCATCAATCCGATCAATTTCATCATGTCCAGCTTCAACATGACTAGCAAGATCTCTCTCACCATGTGATGTCCATATTTTATAGTTATCCATAAACCCATTTCTACACAAATGTATCTCTACATTATACCTTGTTCGCCTCACATAGTTCTAACACATGGCGCATGGAAAGTTAATGGTACCACCTTCGACTAGACTCGGCAAAGAAAATGCACGATCTATGAAACTGTTAGTGTTTTCAATCCACTCATTAGAGGGAGCCTGCCCACGGGACCAACATATGTACATCCAATCACGGTCTGCCATAAATGTCATATTTTTTATTACACAAGATGAGATAAATAAGTTTATTTCAAGTATTCCACAGAAAAATCAATTGAATATCAACAAGTCATAACTCACTTAAATAAAAAATCTAGAATGAAACCGGACATGTCTATATGCTGGTTCATTTGTGGGTGGGGTATTCTCATTGAATGTGTCACTGAAAGTAGCAACCATAATTGTAAAGTATGCAATATGTACATGATGTAGAAAGTAAAAACAACAAGTAACAAAGAACATAAATACACAAAATGTCAAACAACACGTTAACCAATGAGATATGAGCAGAGTGACATATGCACCACCCATAAATCAAGAACTTTGAACTATCATACCTTAAATGGGGATGATATTGATATTCTATTAATACTCTAGACAACATTGATAACCAAATCTTTCTAAGGATAGCCAAGTCACACTTGTGAGCTAAACAAAGGACCAAGCCAGGGAAGAAAGGCAGTGCTGGTTATGATGTCAATGATATAAATATATTAGTTTTGGTTTATTACTACTCTACTTTTGGTCTAGATTCATCAGTCCTTATGTCATTGGCCTCTTGGAGCACAATGCAAATACATCATTATGGTCCTATATTCTTAAAATTGTGTTTATCAGAATGTTTGTCTCATCTACAATATCACATGAGAAAAACACAGAATATTGCAATTGAATCCATCAGAATAGAGTGGACCTTCTTCTTCGAAGTTCTCCAAGGATAAAGCATTGCTTCAGTGTTTTCAATTTTGGGCAACCCTGGTATTGGGTTATCCCTTCATATGTTCAACATTCAAGTTATATCCCTTGCTACAAAACTAGAAATATCTTACAATATCGAATTGTTTTGAATTAAATGTTTCTTGCGCCAAGAATCATAATGTTTTGAAACGCCTAACCACTTAATTCTTTGATTCATCATAACTCATTTGGCCAATCAGGTCAACAGATTAGCATTGAGATAACATCAAAATTAGACAATTAAGTTATCAGATTATTGCTAAGATCACATCAATTAAGTCCATGAGGCAATTAAGCCGGGTCTCTACTGCAACAACTTTTCCATCTTGCGTGCCAATAAAGAGGTTGTCCTAAAAAAAATAGAATCATTCCATGGACAAAGAAAACACTACCTGAGGTGTTGGAAGATGAGTTGAAGGGGTCAGAACAGGGACACAACTCCTCTCCTCACTATTGTGGTGCTCATGGGCTCCAGCAGCTCTCCTCGCTGCCAATGTGCTTGTGGGCTGTAGCGGCCCAACACTCCTCTCCTCCCTGCTCCTCTCCTTGCTGCAGACGGCGGTAGGTCGCTGGGGAAGGGGCAACAGCGGTGGATACCTAGGGATGGGGTGACAGAGGTAGTGCATGGACGGACTGGCACCGGCGTTGGATGGCTAGGGTGTCAGCGTTTGTGGATGGTTGGGGTGGCACCAGCGGTGGATGGATAGGGCAACGACGTATGTGGATGGACGGGGTGACGGCGGTGGATGGCTAGGGCGCCGGTGGTGGATGGCTAGATGGGGCAACACCTTTGGATGCCTGGGGCAACGGTGGTGGATGGCTGGGTAGGGCGCTGGAGGTGGATGGTTGGACAAGGCGGCGACGGTGGATGGACGGGCCGACGGCAGCCACCTACAACTGGGGCGATGGTGGCGACCAACGGCTAGGGCGACGATGGCCACATAGGGCTAGTGCGACGGCGAGGGAAGGCCATGGATTAGGTCGGCGGCGGTGAGGGATGATGTGGGATAGATGGAAAAGGGGGGCGGCTGCGTGAGGGGTCATCGGGGTGGGGTTTTTTTGTTACGATGTCAGGGAATTGGTAGGGTTTTTCTATATGGGACCGATCCCATGCACGCCAATTTACACACCCAATCTCTCCATGGCGCGGGACTTGGAAAATTTCTGGCCACAATTGAAGGACGTGCCTACTTCCTTGGCAGTTTCATAGGCCACCAGTAAAAGATTCGATTTTATTGACGGTGCAATAATAACCCTCGGTTTCATATCAAATTTCTTTTGAGTTTTGGGAAACCACCAAAGCTATTGCCTGCATTCCTGGTGGTTCTATTTAACCCTCTAAGAAAATAGATTTCTTTGGCGGCTCGCCAATGACCCCCAGGTTGATGGCTATTTTCTTGGCTGTGCTTGATGCCTCTCAAGAAAAAGACGCACTGCCACGAAAATCCTGAATCCTGGTAGTGTTTTAATCCTTTCTCAGATTGTTTTACTTTCCCAAGTGGAAGGAGATGACTTAAAGCAGCATAAATGCAGCTGGAGGCAAGCTTTAGGAAGATGAATCATGCAATGGCTTTTAACTCCCATCTGAATGGCTCCAAAGAATTACCAGGTTCTGCTTTTTGTGATTTTAAAAAAAGGAATATCATAATTTGCATTCTATTCTATACAGCAATACAATGATCAGTGGTAAAGTTCTTGTTTTGTTTGTTGATGTACTTAATTATTGAGACGAAGCACTTATTGAATATTCCTGCTTTGCTATACATTTCAAATACCATTGGTATTAGCTGCTCGCTGCTGGTTGCTAAAGTCAAACATGTTAAATGTTATAACCATCCAATGCAAGAGTCAAAAGTAGTCGATATGAATCTTACAGGAAGGGTTTGGCGGGCATTGTAATATGCATACACCTTGGATGGTCACCTTTTCTTGTGATGTGTTTGCAAGCACAAAGGATATAAGGGTGTTCACTTGAGTCACACCATCTATCATGGAGAGCATATATGGTACTCTCACCACAAATAACATAGAAGATAGGAGTATTACACTATTGAGCGTTCACCTATTGTGACAAATGGAGAAGCTAAAAAAAAAATCATTTTGTGATTTGTGCCTGAAATATTAAGCTTGCAATTACAAAGTTGAAATGTTCACCCACGGCCCAACAAATTTCAGCTGTTCCTCTTATGGAGAGGAAGTGATAAATGTTATAATTTTGTGTGTTCATGTACTAATTTCCTCAGTGAGGGGATTTCCATGGCTTCTTCCACTGGTCAAATAATTAATGAGGTCAGTATAATAAAAGTCTACTTGATTTATTGAACTTTCATAATCTTTAATTTGTTCTGATATAGAGTTGTGACTATGTCTCCTTAATCTCCTCCTGAAGATAATTAGATTAGATAGCAGGAAGTAGAAAAACATTGGATCAGAATATCTAATTGTCTGAGGCTCTGAGCAGGTTCTGATTAGAAAAACTTAAATATATAATATAATATATTCTCTGTCATAACATCTTGTGTTGGTGAGATATTTTCCATGATGATTTAAGTTGTGATTTCATAACATCTATACCAATTGTTAGTTAAAAAAAACTATTACAACTTGTTTAATTTCAGATTCAATTTATATGTTGTCCTTTGAGGCCCATCAGAGAGACATGAAAATGCTTATTAATTATTTTCCTTCTTTGATTACATTGCTATTGTTGTTTTTAATTTAGTTTCTTTCATTTTGATTTGGCGAATCAGATAGCCTCTTCTACACTCATGACTGAATATGACATATCGTGTATCTGAACTTTGACGGTTGCTCTACTAATTTTACATGATGATAAGATATGTATTAGCACAACTCTGAAATATGAATATAATGGTATAACCATGCAACTGATAACTTGTTATAGCAATTAGCAAAGAGGAAATGATTATCCTGTTGTATATGCTGAAAATATAAGGATCATTTAGGTGTGTTCTTTTGGTGGCATGATGGCTATGGAAGAATCGCAACCGGTGTGTCTTTGATGCAGCGTCTCGTAAAATTTAGGAAGTTGTGGACAACATCAAAGACGACGCAAAGATGAGGTGCATGGCTGGATTGTTTAGGTTTGTTCTTTATTTAACACAATTTACTTTCATGATCTACTTACATATTGCAAGGCAACTTAATAGTTAGTTGAAAATGTGATTTTTGGTATTAGATAATTAGTGCAAGTGCTGGGGTGAAGTTAGACAGGAAGCTTCAAGCTACAACTTGAGCAATTATTTCTTTTTTGTTTAACGGTCGACTAAAGGAGTGTGAATAACAAGATTCGGTTCAGCTGGCCGTTGGATGTTTTTCGTATTTTGCATTGATGATGCAGGTAGTTGTATTATAAGCTAGAACTTATAGTTCTTATTATGTATCGACAATCCACTTTGTTTTCTTTCAAATTGCTTCTTGTTACTAGCAATGTATGTGTTTCACCAGTATATATGTTACCTCGTAGAAATTTTCGGCACCTATTGTAACGCACAGATATGTAACTAGTATATCCAAACGTAGGAAACTGTCATGGTGACCAGCGGGCCGCTCGCATGGGTCCAAGGATCACCACAACACCAATGAGAGATGAATCTTACCTTTTAATTGACCTCTAACAAATCTAGTCTAATCTTATCTCTAAATGCTATCTAATGTTTTCAAATAACTAAATAAAAGATAAAGTAGCCGTGGTTGCTAGGGAAGATTAGATTAATTTTTCTTTACTTGATTACCATGATATGCGTCTCTTTATATAGAGAGGAGAAATTATAATCCTAAATCAATTCTAAATACTAATTTATCTCTTAATTCTATTTGATTCCTAACTTATCTTTTACCAAACTTATCTCTAAACAAATCCACTCGAATCCCATCAAACTTATCTCCTAATTAAAAAATTAGATTTATCTACTGTTGTTGCCATCACGATTCTTAGGCCCACACGAGCAGCCGGTTGGCTGCCATACAAGCGGCCGGTTGGTTGCCATGACAGAAACCTAGAGAGGTCTTGTGGCGAAACCCGATGGATCGACGAGATGACGCGGTCGAGGCGGCAGGTGGGGATCAAGAGGACGTACTGATGGAGAGCATGCGCTCCCGCGCGGTGCATGCATGCACTTGCGATCGTCGTCCACGCGCCTCCCGCCGAAAGCAGCAGGCAGGCGCGCGTGCGGTTAGGCGGGGAGGGAGGGTAATTTCCGTCGCGGCGCGGCGCAGGCGCGTGCGCGTGCAACTTGCGCGGAAGGGATCCAGATCCAATGGAAGGGCGCGGAGGGGCATGGGCGAGACGGCAGCTAGAGCTCAACTGAATAGGCTGGCGGCCGGGTCCATCCGTCCATGCATGCATATCTACGTGCTCGAGGGGGCTGATATGATGATGATGAATCGGCAACTAAAAATTCCTAGCGTGCAATAATGTTCCAAGTGGCTACCATTGCATTGGTAGCGGATGAAATAGGCCGGCCGTCGATCTATCTCCAGGGCTCCAGCCGTTCCTCCTTGATCCTCCCAATTCCGGACACCGGCCGGAACCTAGGTTATCTGCTAATCCAGTCTCGCACGTACGGCCTGGTTGTGGTTGGTTCCTCCTCTTGCAGACTGGCACGTGCGTACGTGTGACTAACAGGCGGTAACAGCGTACTACGTACCTGTCAGCAGTATACCAAAAGAATGGGCCATGCATGATAGTCATCCGTTCCGAAGTCAGTCTAGGTTCAATTCGCTCACAGACAGCTAGCGTTGAAGAGTAAGACCTAGCTCCACATGCATGCACCTTGCTGTCTCGTACGTATCCGGCATCGAAAAGGACCGACACGCACGAAGAAGAAAATTGAAGGTTCAACGAAATGCAGCCCAGCCACAGATACATGAAGAGACACAGGGGCCAAAACCCACCCGGCAGCCAGGTGCATGCAGGTTCATTGCCTCTCGGATGGGATCGATGCACCGCTTGCGTGTACCGAGGGCGCGAAAAGGTGAGCACGGACTGCGACACGTACGGGTCGATTGAGTCGTCGTTTGTGTACTGCCCACCCAGAGGTCCAGGACGACGACGCAGTTTCTCAGCAGTAGCTGGGGCAAGATAAATAAGCAACCTTTACCGGCCGGGTGAGCTGAAAATTAGAAAAAATGAAGTTCTTGCCATCGCTTCAAGTTTTGGTTTTGCCATCACTCGATCTTATAATTATTCACTGGTTTAAAAAAACTTATTTGATCCTTGATACTAGTTTGCATGATTGGATTGAAAAACTTATTCAATAATTGCCACTAATTCAGTCTAACCAGTAACATGAGCCTAACAAGTACAGTGATCTGCAGGGGACTATTTCATTTGATGACCTCGGCTAACAGTGAAATTAACTATGAAATTAACCTTTATATATTCATGTTGCATTGGGGGGCTGATCTAGTTCTGCTCACTAGGACAACCAATTTGTATTGTCATGGTCCAGGCAGATGTATATATCCATGGTTCTGCTCACTAGGACAACCAATTTGTATTGTCATGGTCCAGGCAGATGATTGAGATTGAATCTAGCAATTTGGTGGGGAGGGGGGGGGGGGGGGGGGAAGGCGATACTTTCTGAGCAAGCTTTGTGTTTTTTGGACAACTTGCAGGTGCATTCACTGTTCGGGGCTTAATTAGATCGATCAGATAGCATGTCGGACCATCGTGGCACTATTGTACTGAAAATAATCTATCGATGGACTAGATCAGCTCCCCAATGCAACATGAATATATAAAGGTCCTCGACGAAGGCCAAAAGAAAAATAAAAACCAAGTGGACGCATGGTAGGTACGTACGGTGAGAAGGAACAAGATCAGCCACAAGTTGTGCCTCTTGAAAGCTTGCTACAGTAGTGCTTTTAGATGATTGATGTTCTGGCCTTTTGCGCACCATCTGTTTTAGATCGACACTGGCCTATAAGGATTAAGAGATTCACTTGAAGATTTTTTTCAGTAGTAAACGATGGGAGTAATCCAAACAACGTACGTGACTGCATGGGTCAAGATTGCAGATTGCATGTCTTCTCTTGTGGATCGTTGATCGAAGGAGATAGAAGTATAATGCACACATTACTTAATTAAGTATTTTCAATGCAAAGATGCAAGACACGTGTTAAAATTGGCAATGCAAACTTTCATTCTAAAGAGTTCTCAGGAATTATGGGCCTGTTTTGTTCGTAGCCATTGCCTCATTTCGATACGTTCAAGGTTGGACAAGTTTGATTAGATTAGGCACACATATCTGGTTTGTAGAAGCGGTAGATACCATTCCGGCTACCTGGGTCTCACATAAATGACTCAGAACATTGTGACAAAATTCTCTTAAGCTTGTTAAAGTATGACGAAAATTTTAATCACCTAATTTTAGGCTAGTTTAGCAAAATTTTATGATAAATAGTGGCAAACTTAGTACAAGAATTAAAAGTGCCCACATGACCAAAATATTTTTCATGCAAGAGTTAAGAACTATTTCTTCATGGCAAAAGTAAAGAAGAGTATAGAAATGTGATATTATGTAGCAAGAGAGTACACTACTACAAAACCAGTCATATATACTAGTTCATCTTTGCCGGTACCTAATAGGTCGACAGTGATGAAGTATCATAGTCGTTTTATGAGCCGCACGGAAAGAATCAGCTGATGTGTCTTATAAACCGGCAGTGATGAAACGTATCACTGCTGGCCGATTGGTTGAGCTTCACTGTCGGGTGAGGGTACCGGCTGGTAGTGCTATTTGGATTATCACTACCGGTTCTAGCTACGAACCGATAGTGATAGTATCACTGTCGGTTCGTAATGGATGACAGCTTATTTTAAAAAAAATCATAATTTTTTCATACGAAGTTTGATGGGGACAAACTTTATATGAAATCATAGCCGTCGACTAAATCTACAACTTTGTAGGTGAAATTTTTTGCATTTGAAATAATTTAGATGTATAAATAATCATTTAAAGTTTCAGACAAAAGAGATCAAAATGATTGTATATGCTATTCTAATTATTAGTACATATGTGGTGGGTTGGTAAGAATGTATCTCGCAAGTTGAAATGTTTTGGATTTGAGTCCCACGAACCACACGAGCGTGAAAAATTGTGTGACTTGTGACTTACGGTTGTGGGGTTTTTCGGGTGCAATTTTGTTCGCTTTTTGGGCAAAAAATAACATTTTTTCGGCTAAAACCTTCAGCCGGCAGTTATAATCCTTTCACTGCTGGTCCCGAGCAGACAATAATAGTCAGTGACTATCATTATCTGTTATCTATTGCTGTCTCTACAACCAGAAGTGAAGGCATTTTTTTTTAGTAGTGGTAAAATAAGCCATCACGCATGAGCATGACATATGTATCCATGAAGTTTTAAGATTAACATGCTTTAGGATGGCGGGGGTAGAGAGTGGTCGGTCATAACCCATAAATATGCAGATATAAGAAGTAACACGGCTTTGCGCGTGAACTCCAACTTTATTTCTGATGTCATTCCAACCTTCATAGTTTCCTTAAAAGACTTTAAGTCATCTATAAGATTACACGCACGAACATTCTTAGGCTATAGGTCTAACATCTTTGCTAGTATGTTTGACGAATTTAGTCGCAAACGACACTGGAACACCCAATATCATTTGCATCTTGGGTCTTATGCCAATTGTCTTGCTGAATAGATGAAGTGACCTTTGATCACAGTTCACACTCC
The DNA here is from genome assembly GCF_958298935.1 of Phragmites australis. NCBI lineage: Eukaryota > Viridiplantae > Streptophyta > Magnoliopsida > Poales > Poaceae > Phragmites > Phragmites australis. Next base: position 30,131,856 of record NC_084928.1, read on the forward strand.
TCAGCGGCATACGCACAAACTGATGGCTAAATGAGATTCCGGATACCGAGATAAGTTTTTTCTAATTTAGTTTTAAAGGTAAGATCCTTCTGCACCTCTAATAGATTGGAGGAAGCCTTGAATATACAAGATGGTAACACATGAATGCATACTGAAATCTTGACAGACAAACAAAATAAAAACAAGGTTAATAGAGAAGATAAATGATATTTTTATACGTAGAGTTTTGGTAGAAAATTTCAATAAAAGGTAATGTTTCATGATTAGCAGAATGCACAGCATGTTCGTTTACATCTAGTTCATTTTAGTCTGTAGAAGACATGTGCTGCTCATCGTGATTTTATATGCCTGTAATAGGGTATAGAGGGGGATCTACAAGGGGCTAGGTGGGCTCAAGCACCCCCTACCAGCTGTAGCACCATTGGGGAGAAGAGGTGGAGGGGGAAGGTGGAGAAGAAGAAGAGAGAGAGGAGTGGAGAAGGAGAAAGAAGGAAAAGAGACCCCTATATTTGACCGTTGCGTCTATTAATGATAGGGTACAATATTTGTCAATCATGACTAAGATTCAACAAAAAAAAATTATTATTTTCTTATTGTTGTCCACTGAAGTAATTACTAAGGTTTGTTAGGGCACTAAAGTCTTACTTTATGCTTGGCACTTATTGTGATTTCACCTCCTCCCTAACTTTTCCTTCTTTGGTTTTGTTGCAATTTTTTTAGAAAAGACGGCATGAGCTCTGATGATTTTCTTATACTAGGAATAAAGTTGAAGTTTTAGATAATATAAAGGGTTGCTCACAAAGAAGCAGACCACCTCAACTGAACAACGAAAAACAACAAAGGAGCAGACCGCCATCAACTGTTTAGCTGAGACTTACGGCTATCAGATATTGGTGGAAGTCTTCTCTGATCTTAAGGGCTACATCCAAAGCTGGATTGCTTGTGTTTTGGAAGATTCTTGCATTTCTTTCCTTCCAAATGTTCCACCATAAGGCAATCACAAGCCGTCAAAATGACTTTTTTGCCGTTTGTCAATCTTTCTTGTGGCAGCACGCCACCAAACGAAGAGAGTGTGAAACTGGTCCATCTCTAGCAAGTTGTTAAGCTACAACAAACTTAAGAGATGCGACCACACCTCTTTTAAGAACACTCAATCTTTACAAAGATGTGTCGGGGTTTCATTTTCTTGGTCACAAAGGCGGAAAATCTAACTATGTGGCCATCCTCTTTTTGCTAGGTTGTCTACGGTCAGAATCTTTTTGTGCAGGAGAATCCACACAAATGTTCTACATTTTGGTTGCACTTTGGCTTTCCATATAGCTTTCATGTTGATTTTCGTCGATGATCCATGGAATTGAACCTTGTATGCATTGTGTTTCATGTACATACCGTTTGCCGTCCATCGCCAGGTGATTTGGTCAGGCACATCCTACTCAAGATTGACTTGTTGGATGTGTTCCCAGAGGTCCATTAATTGTAATAGTTATTCCCGTGTGGTGATTTCATCCAGGTAGGATAACCACTGATGATTGTGAAGGCCTTGTTTTACACAAAAATTCTTCCTCCTTAATTTGGCAAAGATTAAAGGGGCCATATTTCTTGGTGCCTTCCCGTTAATCCAACTAGAGTTCCAGAAGTAGGCTTTCTCTCCATTCCCCACTTGTACTATCATAGACACATTGAAGAGGTCGCGGTCTATCTGATCACATGGCAAAGGTAGCCCTTTCCAAGGGTGATCGTCATCTTGCCATTGAAATCAAAGCCAACGGAGGCGCAAAGCCCTTGTGAATATCTGAAGGTCAACAATACCTAAACCTCCAATCTCTTTTGGTTTGGTTACGGTCGCCCAATTCACCATGAAGTTTTTATATATCTACTTGACACCCATCTCGATAAGTGCTTTGGCACTTCCCGGGGCAAGAGCTTCACACCAGGCTCTAGCGAACGTGACGATAAGCCCTGGTACAACCTCCACCAAACCAACAATCATAGCCTCCATGAGTGCCACCTCTGGTTGAAGACGGTCAAAGCGGAGGTTGAGAAAACAGCCAAAGGAAAGAAAACCTAAGTCACGGCCGAAAGCATGGACTCTAGCTCCAGCAGTAGCGAGGACGACATGAGCCCGATGCCTTTTCAACCAGACGAGAGGACGATCAACCACAAATAGGGTGGTTTTGCCTCCTACGAGTCCAAGCGACAGTACAAGACGGTGGCCTGAAAAGTCTTAGCCATCATCCCTAAGTGTCACCAGGCCATTAAGAGGTCGGATGTCAAGATCTCCTTCAACCAAGATGACTGCTCAGAGAATTTAGTATGGCCAGACTACTTTTCGATAGTGGTCGAGCCTACGATCAACAACTGCAGGGTCACCCAAGTGCTTATTGACAGAGGGAGTTCTCTGAACACCCTCTTCGTAGGTGCACTCGAAGGGATGCAGAGCTCCCGATCTGCCATCAAGCCGGTTAAACAAGCCTTCTATGACATAGTACCTAGATCTTTGGCCACTCCCATCAACCAGTTATTGCTCCCCGTTACCTTCGGGAAGCATGACAACGTTTGGACAAAAATTGTGTTCGACGTGGTCGACTTTGAGACAGTGTACAAACGCCATCTTGGGACAACCAACCCTGACAAAGTTCATCGACGCCGCACATTATGCTTACCACTGCGTGAAGATTCTAGAACCCAAGAGAGTCATTACTATCCAAGGCTGCCCCAAGGCAGGTCTCTGTTGTGACAAATAGAGTCTCAACATGGCTACGTAGTATCAACTTGAGAAGAAGATGAAAAACTCGAGGCCTAAGGCAGTCGTGAAGTCTGATGATGAAGTTAAAGCAGCTCATTTGGACCCGATAGAGCCCTCCAAGACCGTTCGGATCGGCTCCAATCTTGATCCCAAATAGGAACTCATGTTCATCACCTTTCTCCACGAAAATGACAACGTGTTCGCATGGCAACCATCCAACATGCCTGGTATCACCAGAGAAGTGATTGAGCATTAATTAGCTATCCAGCTTGATGCGAAGCCAGTCAAGCAGAAACTCCGGCGGTTCATGCCCGACTGGAAGGAAGCTATCAAGGAGGAAACCAAAATGCTCACCAGGACATGATTTATTCAAGAGGTGGATCACGAATGGCTCGCCAATCCTATCATGGTAAAAAAAAAATGGTAAGTGGCAAATGTGTGTCGATTTCACCGACCTCAACAAAGCTTGCCCTAAGAATGCTTTTTCTCTACCACGAATAGATCAGATAGTCGACTCCACCTCAGGCTGCAACTATCTAGCCTTTTTGATAACTATTCCAGCTATCACCATATTAGCATGCATCCAGAAGACGAGGAGAAAACCACCTTCATTATTCTGTTTGGAGTCTATTGCTATGTCAAGATGCCCTTTGAACTAAAGAATGTTGGTGCCACATACCAACAGGGAATGTAGATAATGCTCCATGATCAGATCAGTCGGAATGTCAAGGCCTACACCGATGATCTCGTTGTTGAAACCAAAAGAAAGAAGATCTCATCTCCAACATGCAATAGATGTTCGAAAACTTGCATAAGAATCGAGTCATGCTGAACCTAAAGAAGTGCGTGTTTGGAGTCGATGTGGGGAAGCTACTCGGTTACCTGTTATCGTACCGAGGGATCGAAATAAACCCTGAGAAAATCAAAACCATTGAAGAGATGTAACCCCCTAGGTCAGTGTGAGAAGTTCAGAGGCTAACTGAGTGTGTGATAGCTCTCAGCCGTTTTATCTCCTAACTCGGAGACTAAGGACTTCCCTTCTTTAAGCTGCTAAGACAACACTACAAGTTTGAGTGGTCAGGAGATGCAAATGAAGCATTCAAAAACATGAAGAGGTATCTTTTGCCCCCCCCCCCCCTGTGCTAATCACTCCCAACCCAAATAAAGATCTTCTCTTATACATTGTGGCTAGGCCACATGTCGTGAGTGGAGTATTAGTGGTGGAAAGAGAAGTGCTAGACAAACAAAAGAAAAGCCAGTGATTAGTGTACTACATCAGTGAAGGACTCCATGGTCCTAAAGAGCACTACCCGCAAGTACAAAGCTTTTGTATGCTGTGCTAATGGCCTCTCGCAAGCTGCGACATTATTTCCAGGTTCACAAGATCACCATACCATCAATATTTCCACTCGGCGAGATCCTGCCCAACAGAGACAAAATCAGGCAAATCGCTAAGTGGTCCATTGAGCTCGGGGAATTTGACGTTCGCTTCGTTCCTCGAACAACAGTCAAGTCGTAAGTACTTACGGACTTCGTGGCCGAATGAACGGAACCCGATCAACCCCAGGAGGGCCATGATGACTTATCGGATGTATGGACTCTATTCTTCGACGAATCACTTAGACTTCAAGGTGCATGGCTAGGATTATACTGATTTCTTATGGGAGAAAAGCATGCAATACGCTTTACAGATTGATTTCGTGGTCACAAATAACTTAGTCGAATATGAGGGTCTGCTTGTCAGTCTCTGAGTAGCTTCTTCTCCTGGTATCCGCCACCTACTCATGAAAGGGGACTCACAGTTGGTGGTGAAGCAAGTCAGCAAGAAGTATCAAACCTCGGAGAAGACCATGTCGGACTATATTGCAGAGGTGAGGAAGGTGGAAAAAAATTCATCGAACTCGAGCTCAAATATATCCTAAGTAAGGATAATTGTCTCACTAATAGTCTTGCTTGTTTAGCGTCCTCACGATCTCCAGGACAAACCATGATTTTTATAGAGAAACTCTCAAAGTAGTTTGGGAAATCATCAGATGCCACGACCGTAGGAATGGTGGTCTACCAGACCTCAGCCACCGCCATTTCTTCTCATATCTCCGCCTCCAGGAGGTCCTAGTCCACTTCATCTTGTACTTAGGATCGCTTCACCTTTCAAGCATTAATTCCGGGCGCGGCCACATAAATGATCTTTTTGGCTGGCTCACGCTAACAAAGAGGCAGTCTGCTGCTGCGGCCATTTACCCGTCATGTTTTTTAATGGGCGGGGTAGTTAAGAAGATACACATGATGTAGGGTTATTATCTTAAAAGAGGCTCGAACCTATCTAAAGATCTCCCTGTGTATTTCTTTAATTCGTATGCTCGAGGCATCTCCACCTATTTTATAAGTTCGTAAGATCAACGATTCACCAATCATCGATACCAATGTACTAAAATACATGTTCTTCTCACTAGGGCGACAAATTTAGTCATGGTCCATGTCACGCCCCAAAACCGTAATCACATAATTAAGTCTAATTATGCATCATTAGCACCATGATTAGTTATGAGGCAATTTATTTTGGAACGCTAGTGCAATTCGTTTAAAGTCACTCAGATGAGAGAAAAAAATTTAGGAGACAAAAGAATATAATTTGCAGTTAAAATGAACTCTTTCTCTAGTATGTGGGCCCCACCGAAGTGGGCCAACCACCCCTCTCTCTCCCTCATGGATAACAGCTACCCCACCCACCCACCCCCCTCTCCCTCATGGGTAACAGCTGCCCCACCCACCCCCCTCTCTCTCACTCCCGTGTTCCTCCCACCGGCCAAGCAAAAGGGGCAGCTCCCCTCTCCTCTCTCTCAAGAACTCTTTCCTTCTCTCCCAAGATCCCCTCTCAAGAGAAGGAATCGAGGTGCACATGTGGTTTCTACGCGATCACTAGCTCGTAAGCTTCCCATCCATCCAATTCATACTCGGTTTCCCGAAGGATTCAAACCAATTTTGATCTCTTTTGGTGTTCTTGGTTGAAGCACAGGAGCACCGATGTTCATCCTTTTCCCGAGTGATTTTCCTCCGTTTCCTTTGCCATTCGACAGTTCCCAAACTCGGTAAAGCACCTTAGGTAAGTCGCCTAGGCATCCATGGCCAGAATCCATGTTTTGGTTGGATAGATTTCGAATTTAGAGCTAGGGTTGCAAAGTTCTTGAGTTCTTGAGCTTTGGAGCGAATTATAGTGTTTGGGTGAGATTCGAGTTAGGAAACAAGTTGCTAGGTGGGTGAGTGAGTTCTAGACTCCACGAACTATCTCAAACATATTTCCCTTTGGTTCAGAGAAGCTCGCAAAATCAAATTGGTTGTTTTCCCCTCAAAGAAATGCTTTCTGTAGAACTCCGGAGACTCCGGAAAATTGTCTGGAGACTCCGCAAAAATCCGTGAAGACTCTGTAGTTACTGTTCATCAGGATTTTGTTTTGTGCTGATAGCTTGTAAAATTCATAAAAATTTGTGAAGACTCCGCAATTTTGTTGGTTTCATAATAACCTCCTCTACCTAAAAAATATCCCAAGCCATGAAATAGTTAATTAACTTTCTGAGATAAATTAATTAGGTTAAGGCTTCATTAATTCACCGTTAATTCTTTATTAGTCCAAAATTGGTAAATCCAATTTTGATAGTCCTCTTATGACTTATTCTAAATAGGAAAAATATTCATGTATTATAAAAGCCTACTTTTGATGATATTTTCTTATGTGCATATAGTACCATACATTATTGCACTTCATTCATACTCATCATTGCACGCATTCTTGTTTAGTGAACGAAGAACCGGCATGTGACCCGGTCATGGTTGGAGGTGACGCCAATCTACCAAAATTCTGCGAGTGTTACATGGGTAGCATTAGGTAGGCACTTGAGCAGTAATACAAACATCTAAGTATATTTCTCTGAGTACCTTGGATCATATGTGTGTAATGATAAATTACGTTTTATATATGTTATGCATGAGTTCGAGTCGATGTCGAATTTATGATGGGTAGAACCTATATTGATGCACTAATTCTCCTGTCTTGATTAATTATTGATCTATATCCTTGTAGCCTGGATTTAGTATTGTGTTATCTAACTTAAAATGTTACTCGTGGTGCTTAGCAAGTGCTTAGATCCTCAGTAGAAGTCGAGCGGTGAAATGTTTTATCGTTCGTGAGCATAGGCGGTGCGGTCAGAGGGTGCGCGGCGGCAGAGCGTGCCGGTTGTACCGGCAGGAGCTGACTCATCGTCGAGCCGGCTTGTTCTTTTTTTTCAGTCCACCTATCACTACCGGTTCATGACTCGAATCGACAATAATGATGAGTTTTTGTGCCGGTTCTAGAATCAACACTGATAGTCACTGATTATCAATGACGGTTTAATACTCATTACTAATGATGATTTTGAGCTATCAGTGGTGATATGTTTTGTAGTAGTGTATCACAAGGTGTCTTGGCGTATGTGTTAGATGGATTATCCTACGCACTCATATTACACTCACTCGTGAATATACTTGTTATATATCTATAGATAATACCGTTTAAAATATTTAGGTATGCGTAAATTACGGGCTTCAGGATTAGAATTTTAGCATAGAGTCGTAGTCCCGATCCCTCTCTTTGTGCTTATTTGTATACATACAAACATGTAGTTTCGACTTTCAAAAAAAAAAAACATGTAGTTTCGCACACGGGATGTCGGGCCAGCTGGCTGCTCCCCCGACACGTACGTACGTGTGACCAAGAAGCAATTAAGAAACGTACACACCTGCTACTTGCAGTACTGAATACTACTTCCAAGCCAGTCTTAATCCATCCGCTCACAGCGCTGAAGAGTAAACCTAGCTATATACACGTCACCTGCTTGTTGTCTCGCACGTATCCGGCATCGATTGAGAACGACCTGTAGACAGAAGAAAATTAGGGTCTGTGAGGCGCAGCATGCGCACGTTACGTGGAAACTCTCCGGTACGCACACAAGGCGAAAACCACCCGGAAACCGCACGCAGCAGGTTCATTGCACCTACGCCGGGGTACGAGTGCGACTAGCGTGTGCTGAGGTCGCAAAAAGGTACCCCGGATTGAGACACGTACGTACGTCGAGTCGCCGACAGGTCCGTTCAATCGTTCAGGTAGGATCCAGAATGATGAGAAAAAAATAAATAGACGCTTTAATTAATTTCTTTGAAATGGATAATTTTTTATTTTCTCACTAATACATTTTAAAATAAAAGCGAAAATAACATAAAAAAAGAGAAACAAGTTATAATAAAAATATCCGATATCTAAGGAAAGCATATGTTTGATGGATAGAATTGAACCCTAGGTTTTATAGAACATCATTTCAAGAGTCATAGATATAAAACTCGTAAATTGAAACAGAAAGCAATTAGATCTAGTCATCAAGTGATGAAACTTTTTAAGTTGATGATTTGGAGATAAGAGAATTTAAAATCAATTTTGAATGTAAATTTTATATATCTAGCAATAAGAAGAACCACTTCAATATAGTGAAAAAATTCAGCTCTTAAATCAAAATGAAAATCGTAAAGAAAACTAAAAAATTGCAACCAAGCAAAGGAACCAAGCTAATCGAGACAAACTAGAAGGAGATAAACACAAAAACAAGAGAAAACATAAAGTTAATTTCTTGCAGAGGAACACCCTATTTTCAACAAATTACAAAATATTTTTACACTAAAAAACTCTCACCTAATATATAGTATAAGCACTCCTCTCTCTATCTCCTAAAACTCTAACACATAACTCTTAAATGGATGACTCAAATGAATCAATCAGCTCTCCCCCTCTATTTATAGTATAGGTTCTTTAACCCTTAAGTTTTCTAGGTTGTTTACAAAATGATCGTCTCTTCTAATACACTCCTACCTACCACCGAGAGTATTTTTGTCCATCTTTTTTCTCGTCCATCGGATGGTTGTGTTGCCTTTATGACTTAGCTTCGTCTCAACACAAGCTTCGTGCTGATGCCACATGCACTCCACTTTCTTACGATTTTGAGACTAAACTGAAACCCCTTACACGCTTCTTAAAGCGTAACTTACCGCCACTTATTTACACCTTAAGCAAGCGATCCAATGTTGATACGTGTACTCAGTCTTGCGATCTCGACCGCTGGCAGGTCTCTCCCGCTCTCGATCCCTCGGGCCGTCTTATCACTTACGCCGGCATCTCTTTCGGTTGACTTTGTCAACATGCCGTTTGCATCCATCTTCTCACGCTTTGCATCTCTACGTGTACAGTTAGGATCACCCTTGACTCCATCCGGCCTCCTTGATCGTAGGGCAACAAGCACACTACTTAGCCCCGATCATCTCGTTGTCGATCGCCAAGTTGCATCCATCACATACACATCAGAAGACAAACAAATATATATCTCCAACTCCATTATAGATTAGTCAAAATCAAAATTCTCAGTTGAAAGCACAACACAGAAAAATCGTAAACAACAGATGATTTGGCATTGCCAACTCCTCATCGCCGAACTATCCAGCGTGTACATTCTCAGAGGACAAGTCGTTTTGTAACCTCTCTGAAAGAATTAGTTCAGCGTGAATTTATGCACATCACCGAACCATCTAACGTGTAACATCATGAGTTTTAGTATATTAGTTTATAGCAAAATTCACTCCAAATTAAAAATATATATAAAAATAAAAACCAAATAAAATCAAGGGGATATGTATATTAAATTGGCAAAGTATTCCAAAATGTACTACATTAATTTCTAAACCTATCGATGCATTAATTGATTCATGTGCTTGGTTTATTATTCTTATGGTTCTTTGAGTGGATGTTTGATTTTGAATATCTCTCAAATTTGAATCTACTATTAGTTTTCATTCAGCTCAAATCTAATTTGAATTCAAATATTTTGGATTCAAATCATCTTTTAAATATCAGAGCTTTATTCTCATTTCATAATTCAAATATCCCTATTTGAATTTATACCAAGTCCAAAATCAAATCCAAATTTAAATATCTCCATTTGAATTTAAACCCAAACCCTTTTCTTTTCTTTTCTCCCCGGGCCTAATCTCTCCCCCTCTTCCCATTTTGTGTGGCCCAGCTAACTGATGAGCTCAACTGGCCAGCTTCTTTGCTCATCTCGCACGCTTGAGCCGCAGATGCACCGCCGGCCCAGCCTCTCTCGTGCGCGCTCGCCAGCGCATCCGCTGGCCCGCGCCCACGCGAGCCTCACCGTCCACATGTCGCCCATCCATTGGTCTCCCACCGACGCCATCGTCTCCCTTCTCTAGTGCATCGCCGCGCCGCGCAATCCGATGCCACCGCAACGGCCAGCATAAACAACAACAAAAAACAAATCTTTCTTATGAGCTCATCCACCATAAACTACTATTGAACTATATCTAAACCTTAAAATGGAGCTTTGATCTAAGCAATCTCCATATATCTACAATAAGGTAATTACAATCTATTTTCTAAATTAGAGCTCAATTAAAGTTCTATCTCCTTAAAAATTCATACCCATGGAACAAAGAACCACTTATTTTTAAAACCTAGAGCAATATAGCAAGTAAAGCTAACTAAAAATAAAATATAGATTAAGTTACAAACCTTGAAGCACCAAATACCAAGTCGCCACAAATAACCGTTGTCGAGCAAAAATACAACTCCTCTCTATTTTGCTTGGGCTTGGAGCAAAGGGGATGGATCAAATTTTTTTTTTCAGAACGGGGTATTCCCGAATTTCATTACCGCAAAGCAACAAAATTAGAAGCAGTTTAACCATCGCGCACTCCATGTACAGCAAAAGGATATAGCCCTGACGATTGAACCATCACAGGGCCCAACGTAGTACCAAGGACTGTCAGCTAAACGTTTCTTACAAACGGGGAGCCATCGCAACCACCAGCAAAATTACAACTGCACCAGGTGCAATACCAAAAGCACACGACCGGTTATCAGACAGCACAGTAGCAGATTACTCAGAAAACAGCTACAAGAGCACATAGCTCTCTGAAAGATCGTCGCCGACGGGCAACACGTTAGTTGCTGACAGTAGCACCGGCAGGGGCATAAGTCTGGATCAGATCCTTAGCGGTTACAGTTGCATCACCATCTTGCTTCTTGGGGTGGAAGTAGAGGGCCGTTTCCTGAAGAGCTTTCGCTCCAGCCTCCAGCGCTTGCTTGTCCTGGCTGACATGTAAACCTGCCCAATAACGAATGAAAGAGCAAGCACAACAGATAATCTCAGTAGGGGACCGAACATGTTTCTTGTCAAAGACCACTCTGTTCCTCATCTTCCAAATGGCCCAAACAAAAGCAGCTAACCCAATCATATAAAGGTTTTTACAATCAGGTAGGAAGTAGTTGACCCAAACATAGTACTGATCAAAACTCTCAGGCCTGCATTCTGCCCCAATGACCACTCCGATTAGGCTCCAGACATACTTTGCCATGGAGCACCTAAAAAATAAGTGATTAATATTTTCTTGCTGGCAACAGAACATACATTTTAGATCCCCTTTCCATTTTCTTCTAATGAGGTTGTCTTTGGTAAGAATAGCATTTTGATGTATCAACCAAATAAAGATTTTTATTTTCAATGGAATCTTAGCTTTCCAGATTACATCATGATGCAAACCAACCTGGTTTCGGCAAAGGTGGTTGTAAACAAACTTCACTGAAAAAAATTTCGCGCTCCCCCACTGCCAGATGGGTTTGTCCTGCTCAGGGGACAAGGCAATAGTCATTAAAACATCTTTCAACTTTCTTAACTGGTTCTGAAGCCCTTCATTAAGCCAACTCCTATAAGAAAAGTTCCATTGTTTAATTGCTGCATTAGCAACAGTCAGGTTTTGATCATTGCAAATGTCATAAAGCCCTCTAAACTTGTCAATAAAAGCTACCTCACCACACCATGCATCTCTCCAAAAGTCAGTATTTTTACCATTCCCAATTCTCATCTTTCTCCCAGCTAAGTAAATAGGCTTAACCTTTAGGAGATCATTCCACACAGGAGAATACTTGGGATTAGGCTTAGCTTGAGAAACAGAAGCATTTTTTATGTACTTCTTGTTCACAATTTGCTGCCACAGGCCACTCTCATTCTCCAGCTTCCACCACCATTTGCAGAGAAGGCTGATATTCACCTTTCTGAGGTTCTGAATACCCCCCTTTGCTTTGGGGCTACATACTTTGCCCCATTTTACAAGATAATATCTTTTCTTTGTTGTACCTCCTTGCCAGAAAAACTTCTTTCTAGTTTTATCTAATTTAGCATGAATAGTTTTGGGGAGAAGATACATAGACATGTGGTATATGGGGACATTGCTAAGGCTGGCATTGATTAAAGTAGTTCTGCCTCCTAAGGAGAGAGAGTTTCCTTGCCAGCCATCAAGTCTTTTGATCAATTTCTCATCCAAGGGGATACAGTGGGCCACAAGGAGCCTGTTTCTGGCAACAAGAACTCCCACATATCTAAGAGGTCACTCACCAATAGCACAGTTAAACATTTCAGCATAGATATCTTTTTTGTCCTCTTCCTGCCCAATCATGAGGACTTCGCTTTTTTGGAAATTAATTTTAAGTCATGACATAGCTTCATAGTTGTATAGGATCAGTTTCATATTGATGGCCATATCTTCACTATCTTGCATAAGGATTATAGTATCATCTGCATACTGAAGAATAGCCACCCCCTCCTCAACGTACTCAGGTACCAGACCTCTGATAAGTTGATTACTCTTGGCCATAGCAATCATTTTGGCTAAGGAGTCAGCAGCAATATTGAAGAGGAATGGGGAGAGGGGGTCTGTCGGAGGGTGAACTCCTCAAGTAGGGATCCGGAGGGACCCTGTCGGTGTATCTGGAACCGGAGGTCCCTGAATCCCGAGGCCAGGCCAGCCATCCGCCACATGGCGCCATCCCGCGAGGTCCCTCCTGTAGGATGAGAAAAGCTCAAGTCCAGGGAGAAGGTGCTCGGGGCCACAGCCAGTGGTCCCCGAGCACCCCAGTTCCCCGATGATCCACAAAGTCTAAGTACCGAGAAGAAAGTGCTCAGGGGGGGTGTCCGGTCACCCCCGAGCACCCTAGTCCCCCGACGATCAGAAGAGCTAAGTTCTGGGAGAGAGTGCTCGGGGCTGCGTGCGGCGGCCCCCGAGCACTCGGTTCCCCGAAGATTCGTGCAAGAGTGCTCGGGAGAGAGTGCTCGGGGCTGCATGTGGCGGCCCCCGAGCACTCGGTTCCCCGAAGGTTCGTGCAGGAGTGCTCGGGAGAGAGTGCTCGGGGAGGTGAACAGTACCCCCGAGCACCCGGTACCCCGAGGACAATGATAGGCATTCTCGGGAGAGAGTACTCGGGGAGGTGAACAGTACCCCCGAGCACTCGGTACCCCGACGACCCAGAAAGGCCCCCGAGGGGCCCACCGATGAGGTGTCCACCAGTCAGAGGTCCGAGGTCGCATTTAATGAGCGTGCGTGGCCTAACAAATCCAACTGCTCCCGCCGCAGCGTCAGTTCCTGCCATGTTTTGGCAGAGGGGCGTGGGGTCATTAATCGTACGGGTCTCGTCCCGTGTCATCCGGCTTGCCTCGGGATAACATCGCAAAGATCAAGGCGTTCCGTCTGCCGCCCTGCTGTGGCAGAGGAACAAGACAGGGCGGGCATGACGGGTTGCTCTGCGGCTGCCCTGTGGGCCCTCTCCACGGCGCCCGTTGCCAAGGCGTTTATGGTGACAGGTGACCGGGCGTGCGGCGTTTTTCCACCCCCAGTCACTTCACCCAAAAGAAAATGATGACGCATTTCCCAGTCGTGGCGTCTTGGGACTTGTGCCCCTCCTTCCCGTTCGGGACATGTCGCGGCCGGCGAGTACTTAAAAGAGCCGGCGACACAGGAGAAAAAGGGGGCGATCAAAGAGAGACAGGCTAAGAGAAAGATAGGAACAGAGAGAGGCACACAAGGGCAACACCAATACAGGCAATAGGCAACGGACTCACACACATACGAACTCGAGCTCTCTCGGAGAAGACCAAGCGCAGTCCCAGCCGAAGAACAAGAAGCCTCAAGCTCTTAGTTAGGCCGATATTCTTGTAACCAGCAACATCCTTGAGGGACTTCCTCAGGACAGTTATTGCATCCATACAGGAGTAGGGTATTACGCCCCCGTGCGGCCTGAACCTGTCTAAATTCCGGTGCATTTACTTCTTTCTGCACTAGGTCATCACTCCCACCACCAGCCGTTGCATTCATCCCTATTTATTTCTCCGATGAACTTATTCAGGATCATCCCCCCGGCCGAATCTCTAAAAAGGGGTCTCTCGGGATCCCTGCGACAGGAGTTAATCCTCCGACATACCCCCTTTGAGATTCGGCCGGAGGGATGATTCTGAATCTGTTTTGCGAGTGAAATAAATGGGTGTAATTGAGATGTAGGTGGGATGGAAGGATCGAATGCAGAATGCAGTAAATGCTCAGTAGATTTTTAGATAGGTTCGGACCGCACTGAGCGTAACACCCTACTCATGTGTGTATGCTATAAATGCTCTGAGAATGTTTCTCAGAGATGTCGATGGTTACAAGAATATTTGTCTAGCCTAGAGCTTCGGGCTCCTTTGTCTTCGGTGATCTCAGCTTCTGTGCTTGTACTGGACCTCTGTCTTTTTCCTCGGCTTCCTCCTTGTCTGAAAAATCCACCCTTCTCCGGGGAAACCGCCCCGCCTTAAATACTCGCCGGTTGGTGACGTGTCCAGAGAGAGAGGGCGCGAGTTCCAAGGCACCATAAATAGAAAGCAACCATCATGGGCTGCTGCGCAAAGTGATGGAGAGGGTTGAAAACACGCCCCCGTCCGGTCTGTTCGTCATCATGTCGTACTGCAACGGGCGCCGAGGGGAGGGCCCACCGGGCAGCCACCGAGCAGCTCGGCGTGCCCGTCCGGTCAGAGCGGGTCTGACACAGCAGGGCAGCAGGCGGGGTGCCTTGGGCTTCGCGATGTTATCCCGAGGCGCGTCGGATGACGTGGGATGGGACCCGTGCCTTAAATGTCCTCACGCCTCCCTGCCAGGCCGTGGCAGGGACTGACACCGAGCGTGGCAGGAGCAGTTGGAAGTGACAGGCCACGCGCCCTCTTAAATGCGGCATCGGGCCTTCCACTGGTTGACACCTCACCGCTGGACCTCTATGGGGGCCACCGGCGAAGGACTTCTTAGGCCATCGGGGAACCAAGTGCTCGGAGGTCACTGTTCACAGCCCCGAGCACTCTCTCCCGGATATGCCCTTTCTTGATCCTCGGGGAACCAAGTGCTCGGGGGCCATTGTTCACGATCCCGAGCACTCTCTCCCGGAATTGGCTGTTCGGATCCTTGGGGAACCGAGTGCTTGGGGGCCATTGTTCACGGCCCCGAGCACTCTCTCCCGGAACTAACTTCCTAGAGTCCTCGGGGTACTCAGGTGCTCGGGGACCACTGTTCGCAGCCCCAAGCACACCCTTCCCGGTACTTGGCTTTTCTGGTCGTCGGGGGACTTGAGTGCTCGGGGGCCACTATTCACTACCCCGAGTACTCTCTTCCCGGCGCTTGGTCTTCTTGGGTAATCGGGAAACTTGGGTACTCGGGGAACATTGTTCATGGCCCCGAGCACCCTCTTCTGAGACTTAGTCTTCTCGTACCTCACGGAGATAATCCCCGCGGGAGGGCGTCACGTGGTAAACTGCTGATCTGGCCTCGGAACTCGGGGACCCCTGGTTCCTGTGTCACCGACAGGATCCCCTTGTCTGACCCCTTTTTTACTTTGGAAGTATGGCCCTAGTTTCCCATTAACTTTAACACTGAGGGTTCCTTTAGTGACTACAGCTTTCATCCATTGGCACCATTTCTCACAGAAGCCCCTCTGCTCAACACAAGTGAAGAGGAACTCCCAATTAACCTTATCATAAGCTTTTTCAAAGTCGAGTTTCAGCACCAGGCCATTTTTCTTTTTCTCTCTAGTATCATGCAAGATTTCATGCAGACACATAATTCCTTCCATAATGTTTCTGCCTTTAATAAAAGCATTTTGGATTTGATTAATCAAAGTGTGCATGCATCTTTCGAGTCTCAAGGTCAGAATTTTTGTAAAAATCTTGTAGCTGACATTTAGGAGGCAGATGGGTCTGTATTCCTGAATTTTATTGGCCTCTTTCAACTTAGGGAGGAGGGTAATGGTCCCATAGTTTAGTCTACATATGTCCAGCTCATGATCATAGAAGGCATGAAACATGTTCGTTAGATCAAGACCGAGTACATCCCAGCACTGCTGGTAGAACTCAATAGGCAGATGGTCTGGTCCTGGGGCAGTGTTTTTTTTCCATTGAGAAAACAACCAACTTGACTTCCTCAATGGTGAAGGGGGAGGTTAATGCAACATTATCCTCATCACTAATTTTCTCACCATCCCCCCAACAGTTTGCATTTAATTGGAAGAGAGGTTTATCCCCTGGGCCAAAGAGTTCTTTGTAGTATTAAGTGGCATGGAGAAGTAAATTTTCATCCCCCTCAATAATCCTATCTCCCTGGTGCAGGCAAAAGATTGAGTTTTTCCTCTTTTTGCCATTTGCAATTCTATGGAAAAACTCTGTGTTATTGTCTCCCTTCAAAATCCACTTAGAATTCGATCTTTTATTCCAGTAACGTTCCTCCTCTTCTAGCATGCACATCAACTCCAATTGGATCTCAGTTTTTCTTCTCAATTGTGCCTCATTAAGCATGTCATCTTCCTCAAGGATTTCAAGGGCAAGTAATTCATCACTGAGATTTTTCTTTTTTCTTCTGGTTTCACCTCTTATACTGTCCCCCCACCCTTTCAAGAATTTTTTCACTCTTTTTTCTTTAATTGCCCACACATCCAGGCAAGACTTAGCATTCACTAGTTTACCTCATATTTCGGCAATTTTAGGATTGAAATCAGCATGTGAGAGCCAAGACAACTCAAAATAAAAAGTTTTTGATTGGGATTTAGTATTCTCTCTAGTGTTCAACACAAGAGGGTTGTGGTCATATGTATATCTAGGAATTTTTTTGAGAGTAGATAAGGGGAACAGTTGTTCCCACTCAGCTATCATAAGGACTCTATTAAGCTTTTCCATAGTAGGGTTTCATTCTATTATTACTCCAAGTGTATTTGCCACCAGACATAAATAACTCTCTGAGCTCATATGTGTTAATGATGGCATTAAACATATCAGTGATCCTATTTTCATAGAATCTTTTATTCTTTTCAGAGCTGAATCTTAGGATGTTAAAATCCCCCCCAATCAACATGGGCAAAGTATTTTGCCTGACAGATGTTAGTCACCTCAAGAAGGAACTGCTCTTTGTCTTCCTCCTGAGCAGGACCATACACACACGTTATATTCCATTTCTTGGCTGATTTCTTGTCAATCACAGTTGCAAGGATATGAAACTTTCCAAAAGAGAAAGCTTCAACATCAAATTTATCCAGATTAACTCCACATAAAAGGCCACCTGATTTGCCGGAAGAGGGCAACCAGTGCCAGGCATAGGAATTTCTATTATCAATTTTTCTGAAGAAATTCTTCCCAAAATCCCTCCACATGGTTTCTTGCAGGCCAATGAAGTCAGCCTGCTGTTGTTGCATCAATTCCCTCAAGAAGATCTGCATACCCTTTTTAGAAACCCCTCTGTAGTTCCAAAAGATTCCGATCATCTTTTATATATTGGTTTATTAGGTGGTCTTTTTCTGAGATTCCACCCAGAGCAGATGGTGGGGTTCTCTCCTTCAGAAGTGACTTCACCATCAAGAGGTTGGTTTTTCACTTGTACAGTACCTCTATTAACTCTTTTCCTACTTAGGTTTTGGGTTTTTTTCTTACCTTTTCTAGATGAAACTTCTTGGAAACCTTCATTCTCAGAATCATCAGATTCAAGGCAAATAGCTAGCTGCTCCTCAAAGGGGAGTCTTTTGAGCAACTTGGTCAGTAACAGATGATTGTTGCTTCCCCATTGTATTCCTGACCTTCAAGTTTTGTCTTGCCTTTTCCAAATCCTTAATCACATCAAATTTCTCCATATCATTCATAGAAATATCTATACCCATTTTCTTAGTTCTAGACATTAATTCAAAGTTATTTAAAACAGCAAAAGAATTGGAGTCATTTAGAATATATACTCTACACTTATCACTGCTGATTTTGGACAAAAATCAGTAGTAATAAATAGAATATCATTATCGGTTCATAATACGAGCTAACAATAATACATCACTGCCGATTAGTAACATAAACCAATATCAATAAGTGATATCATAACAGTTAGTTTATGTGGCCTCAATAATTAATTAGCCAATGAAAGTTATGGATCAATAATAATACATTATCATTTTAGGTTATGACCAAACCTATAGTGATAGCCGGTGATGAGTTAAGGTTTCTACATTAGTGTAACAGTACATTTTTATTCCATTACGAAAAAAACGTACTTGTTGTGTAGTTCTATACGCAAGCAGGCTATCTGTTGGCTGCTCACCCGACATCTACGTACGTGTGATTAAAGAAACACGTACTAGCTTTCCCTGAAAAAGAAAAGAAATACGTACTAGTTAATACGTGTAATTATTTTACTGTAGCAAATTTGATCGAGCTTTATGTGTACAGTATATTTTCAAGCGTCCTTCAAGTACCTACTTTTTAGAAACCACACGATTAAATGTGCTGCAGTAAAAACAGTGATAAGTAATCTGAAACCGTGCGGTGGCTGTACTAAACGCTACTCCGTGACAGCTACCTTCCGCCAACTGAAAGGTCTTCCTTCTCTCGAAGTCAGTCTTCCGTTCGCACACAGCGCTGAAGAGTAAACCTAGCCATATACACCTCACCTGGTTGCCTCGTACGTATCCGGCATCGAAAACGATCTTCACGTTGAAACTCTCCATGCCGGGGCCAATGCAAGATGCATAAAGAGACACAGACGGCAAAAACCACCCGGAAAGCGCAGCCAAGTTCATTGCACTTCGATCGGGATGCATGCATGTGTATGTCTACGTCTACGTGTCCCGGCCGGCCGGCTCACCACTTGCCTGTGCCGGGGACGCGAAAAAGTGCGCTCCAACTGCGACACGTACGTTACGGAGGTTGACGGATTCTGCGCACCGGGGAGCGCAGTTTCTCAGCTGCTCGCTTTTGCATCAAGTCGCAAGCAAACTGGGCTAGGCAAAGATCAGCACGCTTCACTGCCACTGAAAAGCTCCTAGGAGACCTCGTGTCCCTCACACTGACTTAGTTGGAAGCCGCCTGAGAAAATCTTTATGCTGGACCGTGAGAGATAGCTAGCTAGATAATATTAGGGATAGATCTACTGTTGAACCATATTAAATACTCTAGAATAGTATAAATACCAAAAAGCCAAATTTCTCTCACACGGTTTCTCTCACCCACTTGTGAGAAATAAATATGCTCTATCTCCCGTGTTGGCCAACCTTTAAGTTCTCATGGTTGGCCCGCCTCTCTTAAAAAAACCTAATCCTCATTCCTATTTTCCTCTCCTTCGTATCCCGATCACTGTGAGGTACTATGCCACTCTGGACAATGCTAGCTGCGCCTCCCCATGGCAGTTCCTCCTCCATCACCGCCACCAGTACCCACTCCACCATCTCCTTTGTATGCGGGCCTGTCACATTCGCCAATTTTTTAGCCGAGCATGTCAGAGTCAGAGGTGGAGGAAGAGAAGACCATGAAGATCCCATAGGAATAGACCAATTTCTAGCTCTCCATCGAGCCGGAGGGCGACGGCGTGTGGTGGGAGGGCATGCCACAGCTGCCACGGGGCTCCCGCTCCGCTCCTCTATTTTGTATTATTACACTTTACAAAAGTATTTTTATGTGATTATATATTTCATTACCATAAAAATAATCAAAGCAGACTGAGTATCATAGACGGTTACCTAGGATCCGACACTAACTAAATATGCATAGATGACTGTTAGACAAGAAGTGTTTGTCACATGACTGACCATCTGGGCGTGTCAGTTCCTACAGACGGATTTTTCTTAAAAGTCGTCTATAAATATAACGCAGACATTTTTTTTATAAAAATCGTATGTGTCTCTATGATGAACACAAAAATTATGAAAACTGTCTATATCTCACTGATGAACAAAGACAATTTTTAACTATGTATGTAGGGTAAATACTTTATGATTTTTAAATGGTGTTAAATGAACAAAAATTCTATGTAAAAATTATAGCTTTCGATGAACCCTACAAATTTACAGTTTATAACATTTTCATTTAAAATTATTTAGATAACCAAATAATTGTCCAAAGTTTCATACAATAAAGGTCAAACGGATAAAATACCCTTTTGCTTTCAGTAATAATGTATATGTGAGATGATAAAAAACCTACACGTGAGGCTAGAGGTCGCTGGTTTAACACCCACAAACCACATGTGTATATATTTTGAATGAAAAATCACTTGACATTTGACAGCATTGCCCAATTGTAAAGAGAATTTTTTTTTTATTTTTTCTACGTCTAAAATTCTATTTTTTTTTTTTCAAAATAGTATCATAGACAGTTTAGCCATGTTAGGAACAGATTTTTAACTATACGTGATAATTTCAATATCATAAATACTACTACAGAGACGAAAATTAAATTTATTTGCGATAGGATTTAACGTCTGTCTATTCTGCGGCAGTGTTTCCAGATTCTGTTTCTGTTAAGATATAATTTCAAAAGTACGACCACAGTAAGTACTGGAGACAATGTCGACATACTAATTAAAAGGACAAAAAAAGTGACGATCAAAGACCAATACTAAGCAACATCTTTTGGGGAGCAGAGGGAGCAACTTGCAAGCCAATGCTGATCTTGAGAAACAGCTCATATTTCATTATTGTTTAGGACTGGATCAAGTGGTTCCTTAGTCATCAGTATTCTCTACTACAAAATCTATCCATGGGTTCAGTTCCCCAATGCAACTATAATAAAGGTCTTGATCCAGGGTCAGTACGAAGGGAAAGAAAAATAAAAGCCAATTGGATGAAATGGATGGGGCAAGAGGAAAAATAAGAGCTGGAACTTGTGTCCAACTTTCAAGTGCATGCTTGGTATCATGGTTCATGTACTGAATCTGAATTTGGATGATTGATGTTAGCTCGCCTGTTCTCTTAATCACTATGTTCTAGATCGAACCCATATATAGAGATCATTCATCAACCTTGGAGTAAAAATGTTCAGGTCACACGCTGAATTTGCATCTATATTTTCAGACATCATCTCTTCCCTACGGGCCTACGGCTATTCGAGAGAAGAACTGCAACTACGCGTGAATTAACTGGTGCATGAAACTTAATAGCAACTACTAATTTCTTATTATTTGCATTTGTTAAAACTCTTTGACAAAATATTTACGGGATGTAATGAGCCTTAAAGAGGCGATGTAAAAAAAATCCTCGGTACCCACCCCTGTAGAAATATCTTTTTTTTTTCTAATAAGATACATTCATACTTATTGGCATACTTGTGCTAATATTTGTACTTATACATAAAAATTAAAGTTTTTCAAACTTTATATTGAGAAATGACGTACCTAGATTACCTATATATAAACAAATAAAGTGATGATAACAAGTAAAGAAGTTTCTTTATCCTCTCAGTCCTCATAGGGATCTGACGGGGAAGTTTCTTTATCTTCTCAGTCCCCACGGAATGAGATGCTCATGGCATCTATCCCTACTTTTGTCCACTATAAATATCCCTATTTTAGGCAAGGAAGATAAAATCAGAGCTTTGATTGTCCTATTATCGTACTTTTTATGAAATATGTGAAATCCCAAATTAGTGCAAGAGCGATCGATCTTCGATTCATTCTTCTTATTGAAAATTTTCAGGTGCTATGCATTGAGCAAACCATCCATGAAGAAAGGTTGGTAAAAGACACTACTATATAATCCATTTAGTAAACCGTTTATGTATAAATGGATCTACAGAGTTATTTGTACAAATAGTATTACAGACAACTTCAAAGTAAAATTGTCTGTACTACAACTGTATGTACTAATAATCAGACGGTTCCAAATTAGAATCGTCTGTAAAAAAGAAATAGTACAAATGATTCTAAACTAGAATCGTATTACTATTGATAGTAATAGTACGTACGATTTTAATTTAAAGCCGTCTGTACAAAAGAAACAGACAAATGATTCTAAACTAGAATCGTCTGTACTTTTAGCAGTAATAGTACAGACGATTTTAAATTAGAACCATCTTTACAAAAATAAGAACGGTACAAACGGTTCTAAGTTTAAAATTATCTGTACTAATAGTGTCCCATTCATTTTGAGCATATATCTTATATAGATTATTTTTATATAATAGTCAACAATGAACAGTAGGTGAGACAGTAATGAATACGCAAGGTTAGAGGTTCAAAGTTCAACTTAAAAAAGCATACTTATGGTATTTCACGTAAAAAATTGTGTAACTGACTACCACGTCTATATAATAATATAGGGGACTGGTGTGGGGGAAAAAATATATTTTTAGATTTTTTTAGCTTAAAAAAATTTAATACATACGGTTCTAATAACAAGCCGTCTGTACAAATGATTTGTCTAGACGGTTAAAAAATATCTATACAAATCCAATTTATACAGATTTTTTCACATACGATTAAAAAAGTATTCTGTATGGGACTTCCGAACCGTCTGTACTAATTACTTTTTTACTAATTACTTTTTTATTTGTGAGAAACAATTACGTCTTTCAAATTAAAATCCAAATTCCACCTAATAACATGACAGCCTCATAGTCAATAAATTCGATATATAACTCGTCGCATGAGTTGGCTAGAATCTACTCATGCATGTATCATCGAACTTGGACACAGTACACTGTACCAAGCCTCACAATGTTCGCTAGAGGACAAAGAAAAATCTCAAAATGTCAATCAACTTGTCGGTCAGACAAATCAAATCACAGCTTGATCATCATGTTGTGATTTGTTTATCATACAGCAGGGCTAACGAATAAGCCCTCTACAGTATTTCGTAACAAATTCCGGGTACATTGCTGAAAGCGAGTTCGGGAAGGCCGTCGCAAACCGCGTGGATTAGTTAATAATAAGATGGCCACGTAGATGAACAAAGTATGTGTGTATGTGAAGGTTAGATAAGATCCTACGGAACGGAAGAATATGCACCTTGCTAGTTGAGCTTTGTAGTGCGTACCAAAAAAGGTTGTAAACCAAAAAGTGGTATTAAGATCTGGCTTTATATATATATATATATATATATATATATATATATATATATATATATATATATAGGACACCTATTCTATACTCCTAGGAGTATGTACTCCCACATGCAATATACCACCTAAACAAACACTTTATACTCTTTTATCATTTTTAGTATACTCTAATACTAATTCTAAGATACTCCAATATGAGTTGTATGAAAAAAAATTCAATGTTAGTCTTTCATTTTTGCTATATACTCTTTTTTATACATAAAAGAAGTATATACGCAAATTAAGATAAAAATCATGGAATTTCATAAAAATTTTCGTGAAATTTGTATTGTAGTATCTTATAATTACTAATGAAGTATATTTAAAGTGATAAAGAAGTATAACTCATTTGTAAAAATGGTATATGAGAGGTGGGAGTATATACACCCAGGAGTACATACTAGTTTTCCTATATATATATATAGGACAAGTATAATATGTAGCTAGCTATAATATAGGTTATTCTGTAGCCAGGGTACGTGAGGCGTTCCGCGCTATTGTTTATGGCGCGGACCCCAGGAATGGCGCGCCCCAGGCTTGAAACTGGAGGGGTCCGCGCCATGGACAATGGCGCGGGTGTTGGCCGTGTTCGTGTTACAATATCCGCGCCATTGTCCATGGCGCGGACCCCAATAGCTCAGTACTGGAGGCGGAGCCAGGGGTCCGGGCCATGGACAATGGCGCGGGTGTTGGCCGTGTTCGCGCTACAATATCCGCGCCATTGTCTATGGCGCGGACCCCAAACGCTCGGTACTGGAGTGAAGCCAGGGGTCCGCGCCATGGACAATGACGCGGGTGTTGGCCGTGTTCGCGCTACAATATCCGCGCCATTGTCCATGGCGCGGATCCCAAAACCTCGGTACTGGAGGTGATACGAGGGGTCCGCGCCATGGACAATGGCGCGGGTGTTGGCCGTGTTCGCGCTACAATATCCGCGCCATGGACAATGGCGCGGATGTTTGCCGTGTTCGCGCTACAATATCCGCGCCATTGTCCATGACGCGGATCCACTACAATATCCGATCCAGCCGCGCTCCCCTCCAGCCGAGCGATTCCCTTCGGGTTGGGTCGGATGTGTGAGTTGAGTCCGGCCATAGAATAAGATATTCTATAGCTAGTTATATATAAATACATCTATATATATATATATATATATATATATATATAAATAAGCAATATAATATTATCATCTCTTCCTTCCATCACTTACCAATTACCATCAACCGGAGTCCTCATAAAGAATTTTTTTATTTTCTAGTAGGACATTTTCTCTGTAGTTACATTCGGTTCTGAGCATTCAGGCATAAATTTATTCAGGTATATCCTTCCATACGGATTATTCGTGCACAACCTGAGATTATCAAATGCATGTCATCAATTGTCACAGAACAAATTACAACAGCATCAGTCCTAGCCATATGAATTGGAGTGTGGCTGATAGCTAAGATTTCCCATGACACAAAATTCATCGGAAAAAAAATAACACGGTTCAGATGTTCTACTTTGGTTTTTTTTTTTAATTGCAGAACAGTACATCCCCTCCAGCACTGTCCTGACTGATTGGGAGATGGAAGAAATTCAATGAATCGAGCTGATCCAGGTGACACGGATGCCCAGAACAGCACCCCGACCCCAAGTTGGGGCGAGCGGCCGAAGGAGCCGGTCGAGATAAAAGCCCAGCCACCCGGTGCACCTCCCCCACCGCACCGCCCTGTCTCCTACTCCTCCTCCTCCTTCAGTCATCCTCCCCCAACCCGCCACCTTCCTCATCCTCCGCCATTTCCCCCCTGTCGCGGCAAGGCGACAGGGTTTGGCGTCCTTTCCTCCGCCGCCTAGTAGATGCTCTCTTCCTCCTCCGATCACGTGGTGCTGTTGGTTATCTTCTTCTTCGTTTCGGTTCTTGCGGCGTTCTCGGAGACTTCGGCTTCCTCTACGGCGCTCTTGCTCTTTGGCGATTCGGCATGTCTCCGTTCCACGGATACCGAGGTAAAGATCCTTGCTTTTCGTCAAGGGGTGATTCGTGAGATCTGACGATTTGCGGCGGTAGTTGTGTGCTGATTGGTGTTTGGTTCGTTTCTTGGATTAGGTGATGGGGCTCTCTTCGGCGGCGGCGTCCGGCCTAGGAAGCGAGTGTTCGCGTCGGCAGCTGGCGAGGCCGTGACGGCAGCGGCCAAGAAGCAGAAGCGGAGGGAGGAGCCATCCCTCGACGCGCTCCCGGACGAGTGCCTCTTCGAGGTCCTGCGCCGCGTGCAGGGCGCCCGCGCGCGGTGCGCGTCCGCGTGCGTCTCACGCCGCTGGCTCGCGCTCCTTGGCGGCATCCGCGCGTCCGAGACCGTACTGGTCCCGGCCCCCACCGTGCCGGACCTCAACCAGGAGTACCTCGGCGGGGACGAGGACGACGCGGAGTCCGATTTCATGTGCGACGACGGCGACCGCGAGAGGGCCCTCGTGGGCAAGGTGGCCACGGACGCCCGCCTCATGGCGGCGGCCGTCGCCGATGCGCTCCGCGGCCGTCTTGTCAGCGTTTCCGTCCGCGGGAGCCACCCGACGCGCGGCGTCACCGACAGCGGCCTCTCCGCGCTCGCCCGTGGCTGCCCGGCGCTCCGTTCGCTTTCCTTGTGGGATGTTCCGCAGGTGACAGATGCCGGGCTCGCAGAGGTCGCCGCCGAGTGCCACTCGCTGGAGCGCCTTGACATCACTGGCTGCCCGCTGATCACCGACAAGGGCCTCATTGCGGTCGCTCAGGGGTGCCCGGACTTGAAGTCACTGACCATCGAGGGGTGCTCTGGTGTTGCCAACGAGGGCCTCAAGGCAATTGGCCGGTGCTGTTCAAAGCTGCAGGCGGTTAACATCAAGAACTGCGCACATGTTGATGACCAGGGTGTGTCTGGCCTCGTCTGCTCCGCGACAGCCTCATTGGCCAAGGTCCGGCTCCAGGGTTTGAGCATTACGGATGCCTCGCTTGCTGTGATTGGATACTACGGGAAGGCAATCACAGACCTCACTCTCGCTCGCCTCCCTGTGGTTGGTGAGAAGGGGTTTTGGGTGATGGCCAATGCCCTGGGCCTGGGCCTGCAGAAGCTCAGATGTATGACTGTCATGTCCTGCCCAGGACTCACGGATCTTGCTCTTGCATGTGTCGCCAAGTTCTGCCCAAGTTTGAAGCTTCTGAACCTTAAGAGGTGCAGCAAGGTCTCAGATGGTTGTCTCAAGGAATTTGCGGAATCAGCAAAGGTTCTGGAGAATTTGCAGATGGAGGAATGCAACAAGGTTAGTCTCATGGGCATTCTTGCTTTTCTCCTCAACTGCAGCCCAAAGTTTAAGGCCCTCTCTTTGGTCAAGTGCATCGGGATCAAGGACATCTACTCCACACCTGCACAGCTTCCAGTATGCAAATCGCTTCGTTCCCTGACCATCAAGGATTGCCCGGGTTTCTCAGATGCCAGCTTGGCCGTGGTGGGCACGATCTGCCCTCAATTGGAAAATGTCAATTTGAGTGGTCTTGGTCCAGTTACCGACAATGGCTTCCTTCCGTTGATCAAGAGTTCCGAGAGTGGGCTGGTCAATGTTGATTTGAATGGTTGTGAGAATCTCACAGATGTAACTGTTTCTGCTTTGGTGAAGGCACATGGCAGTTCTCTTGCACACCTTAGTCTTGAGGGCTGCAGTAAGATAACTGATGCAAGCCTGTTTGCCATCTCTGAGAGCTGCAGCCAGCTTGCTGAGCTTGATCTTTCAAATTGCATGGTCAGCGACTATGGTGTTGCGGTCTTGGCATCGGCAAAGCAGCTCGAGCTTCGCATCCTCTCACTGTCTGGCTGTTTGATGGTCACCAAGAAGAGTGTTCCTTTCTTAGGCAGCATGTCTTCATCTTTGGAGGGCCTCAATCTTCAGTTCAACTTCATTGGCAACCACAACATTGCATCACTGGAGAAGCAACTCTGGCGGTGCGACATCCTTGCCTAGAGAACAAGAAGGCAATTAGTTGCTGAAGGTGCTGGGTCAACCTTCTCAAGATGCAAATATACGATCGTAGCGGTAGTACTTCAGTCAAGCTTCATATATGAGTCTGGTTTTTGGCTCGTGTTAGTGTGATGGTGAGTTTTCTGTTGGTCTTAGAGCCGGCTGTTTTCTGGGGGGACATTTTGGCCAAGGCTTGTTTTTTGCAGGTATCCTCCTGTGAGGATGTCTGTTCTTTGAGTTTTCGGCAGCCATCAGTGTGGCACCCTGCCCCTCCATCCCAATCTAAGCCCTTGTGATTACAGTCATTTCACCATGCAGTTTCTCAAGTCATGTTTGGAGCTCAAGTATTGTCAAGTTCGTCTTCTTTTCCAGTACTTCTGGTTATAGAGTTGCAGATATCTGCGGTCTTGAGTTTGTACCAAGTTCTATTGTCGGTGCTACCACCATTGGGAGATGATTAGCTCCATGTCTTTGATGTTTGGGTGTCTGCAATCTCTTCGAGTCCGAGCATTTGTTCCAGTCTCTTGTGTCGTGTGCAGTGTGTTGTTGGTCATGGATGGTTGCGTTTTTACGGTGTGTAGTGGTTGCCTATATCCTTGGAGATCTGACCTTGGCAAAGGTTCATACTAGATAGCCTTGCCATGTCAACCTTGGGTGGTTGTTTTTCTTCTCCAGAGACCTGATTTTGCAGGCAGGTGATTGGCTACTGTAATCTTTGCAACCTTCTGAAAATAAATAAAGTTTGTGTTTGTGCTCAAGTCTTGTGCCTTGTGATCATGTATTCATATAATCATGACATCCTTGTGCTGTTTCATTTGTGTAAATTGAAATCCTGTTTATATAACTGGAAGCCTCTGTCCTTGTGAATTGTGAGTTGCCCTTAGATGACTAGGAGCTGCTGAGATTAGGATCGTTCAGTCATGCTCGGCTCCTAGGTATTCTTTAGAAATTATATCTGCCTGCTGAAGTCTTTTAAGGGTTAGTTTGCAGATGTTGCGCAACGCTATGGAATCTAGTTGGCTAAGAGCATATTTACCCAATCTATCAAGATTTTGCTGTTATGGATAAAAAAAATGGAGGCTGCCAACCAAACAGCAATTACCCTCTGTTTGGATGAAAACGGCTGAATCTTTTTCATAGTTTTCTTTTTAATTTGAACTAAACCCTTGAAAATTAATATGCAAATCCCCCATCTAAACAGGTCATTGGGAGAATGCCCGAGACGGACCAAGAGCATCCAAGGTCTGTCATCGAAGCATTCCAGGGCATGAAAAGTGGCGTGCTGTTAGCCCGGTGCATCTACTGGCTGCTGGCAACTGCCCAGCAAAAGCCCTTGACCAGGTAATGTTCATCCTCTGCGTCCATTTCCTGTTGCTTTGAATTTTGATCCCCTTTTATGTACCGGTTCATGCACTTGCCCGCTTTGCATTTTGATCCCTCAAACTTGCGTCACTGGCGTTTGCATTCCCAGGATTGACATTTGGGTTGGGAGGCCAGGTTCATCTGAACTTGGAAGAAACTAGTGGTAAACAACATGACACCGAGTTTTTTTCTTTCTTTGTTCAGGATAGTTGAGGGTCTTGTTTAGCAGCAGTGGCACTTTTGTTTAAGGCAAGAAAGATGCGTGGACAGAGAACCTTGGCCGTAGTGAATCAGTGATGCTGCAAAGTATCAGCCACTAATTTAATAATAGCAGTAATGCGTGATTTTCATTATGCTAGTTATCATTTTGCGCCGATTTTAGCACACAATAGCGCCTGAAAATGGGTATTTATTTGATGCTTCACATTAAAGTTGAAGGTTGATGCGCGTACTTATGTTTTGTGATATATCAGTAATCGACTTGCCTTTGTTTTATTTCATTTTGGCTGACGAACGGTAGCTTGTACGGGTTAGTCTGTGGCTGCAGAATCTAGTCTGTTACCAGGATATTTGCTATTTCAACTAAGGTTTTATTGTTACGAACCTTAAAGGATGCCTCTAACTAGCTTTTACATCCAAATCTAAAGAAAAAGGTGATCTTCAAATGCCTCCGTAACGCCAAACGGAGCATCACGCGATAGATTAATGGGGAAGCAACTGAATTAATTCTGAAGTCACATAATTCTCCCACCAATCTTCGATGTGAAGGTGAGAGTGACACATTCGCTTCGTCTGCTAGCTCCCTGCAACGTCATCTGATGCTGCAAGGCAAGTAGTTCAGAGGCTAACGCACGTCAGGAAAGCATTACCCAGAGGTAGGAAACCAAGGCCTACATTGCAACAACCATTTCTCACGTCCAGAAGCCATTCCAGCGTATAGGCAGCAGAACGATTTGCATGCCCTTCACAAAATCAGATGGTCTTGGATCTCTCGAGCATTTACAAGATCTGGCATGAGCACGCCAGCCAGCTGATTGCCTGATACATATCAAGGAATCGATTCTGTGGAAATTCTGGATCCTATTACATACAGGCTGCACAACTCGCACTATACAGACTATCTAAACTGACATTGCTACAAACATCCGGTGCTATAAGCTGCCTTGTCTGATCTACTAAAGATTCAGCTGCGGTACATGTGTCGCCTGCGAAAGCAGCTTCGGATTTCAGAGAAGCTCCCATCTTTGGCTCTCATTGCTGTGTGTGTTACTGCATCAGTGGCTCAGTGCTAGGCTAGCAAGTGGTCGTCCTCAGCAATGTAGGTTTTGCAGAAACTTCTGTCGGCGTCCAGATTATACTGTCAAGTTTGCTGCATAAGTTCTTGTAGAACTGCGATGAGTTCCAAGTTAGCAGACATTAAAAGACTCTAATCAGCAGACAGAATGAAAAAAAAACTTTAAATTAGTATATTGTTAATGAAAACTGTTCCTTATAGGATACAGCGTGATCACTTTTCAGTAGTTCAAACTGCTGAACTTATCTAGAATATCAAGCTGCTCAAATCTTCTAACTGTTGCTTTGTTTATGGAGTATGAACACTTCAAGCCTAGCACACAACAACATAGATGCACATGTGTGCTTAACTGCTTAAATACTTATCCAAAAATTGATGACCAATATAGCCTCCAACTTCCCGTAGCATCAAATTATACGGTTGCAAATTTATGCTCCACAAACACGATTCATCATGACTGAATAACTAAAAAAAATTCTGTATGGATACCATCTAGTCAATAGCTATACAGCGGGCCTAAGCTAGAAAAGCTATCGGCTAATACTCTTTTTTTCCAAGATGTTAATTCTTCAACCACAATAGTGGCTAACAATATGACTAGTACAAAAGGATGAGATGCAAAGAGAACAGACCCTGTGGTATTCCAGAGTGTCACCGGCAACCTTTCGAACATTGACCATGAATAGAGAAGGGGCAACTTCAAAAATCTGATAATAACACTTCAAAGCATGAGAAAAATTGCATAATCTTGTGTAAAGACAGGTGAAACTAAAGGGCTGGACCTCTAGAACAACAGTAAATGGGCTCATTCTGTTTGATGATGCTCCTTCAAGCCGCAGCTGCAAAGTTTATCAGTATATGAAGATTAATAAAAGCTAAATGTTTATCCAACAAGTGTTCTTTGAAGCAATGTTTTCACGATTACCTTGTAATTCTGGGAATGGACCTTGAGACCCATAGATGTAGAAACAACTTCGATTGTAGCTACTATAGTCTTAGCTGGTTTTCTTGAGACAAAACGGGTTTGGCGTTTAATGAACTCCTACAAAAGGAAAATCCGTGTGATGCAAGAGGCATTAGACCAAATAATATGCCTGCCATCCATAAGCACTGCAGTTATGAATAAAGCAAACAGCAACCACACAGCAGGCACAAAAGGATCCATATCTACATGTAGGTGAAATGAAAAGTAGGTATATCTTTTGGATTTTTTAAATAATATTATTTTAATAAACAATTGCAGAAATAGGACGTGTCTTTAAAAAATGGCAACAATAATAGTCTGTTGGCAATCGGCGCCGATATGGGGCATTTAGGCAATCAGGGCGCCAACAGGGTGGTTTGAGCATTTGTGTGGCTGATAGGGTGGGGACACTTGTCCATGAAGGATCCACGTACCCTCCCGGTGTGCGCGTAGGACTTCTCGATATTTGCATGGCCGAGAAGAGGCCACGACACCACGTAGCCTTGTCAGCTATCCCACTGCCGATGAGGGGGTTTCGGCAGTCCACGCGCCAACAGGTCCGCAGGACTAAATCATGACACAACCTTTTGCTCCCCGTTCCTTCATCTTCCTCGCGCGCCTCAGCACCGAGAGGCAACAATTTAGGCCGAGGGGAGGGAAGGAGAGAGAGGAAACGGAGTAGGAGCTCAACCGGGGGAGAGTTAAGGCGGCGGGGAGAGAGTCAGAGGGTGTTGGGTGAGCTCGGCCAGCGGGCAGGTAAATTTTTCCCTTTTTGTTATTTTCTTTTCCAAACAATTTAGGCTAACCATTAGACTAGAATAAGGATTAGACATGTAGATCTAGTGTTTAGACATTGATTTAGGGTTTAGACATGTACATTTAGGGTTTAAAAATATTGGCATTGGAGATTAATTAGGGTTTTAGAGCAATTATTTGTAGAAATACATTTATGAATTATTTTAATTGTAGTAACCCGTAAGTGTTTAAAAATAGATTCCACCCTATACTTTGTAACATTTTTATAGTACGCGTATTATTTTTGTCGGTATTGTAGGAAATAATTGTTATATTAGCTAATGCAAATTAGTATGATGTCAGATCAGGAATGTCGACAGTAGAGAATTTCAGAGTATTTTGGAGATGGTTACATCAGGCAATGTGATTTCGGGCTAGACTTGAGCAATTTTGAGTACGTGGACAATAGCTTGAGTGATTTGGAAGAGATGCAACGGGTTGAAGTGTTTGGATTGCTACATAATCTATTGCAAGGTAATCCGTCACAACAGCAGTTCACAGTGAAGGTTATGATTCCTATGAAGCGTGATAAGAAGATCACACTCGTTCAGTAGTGCATATTTCCCTTGTATTAGAAGACCCCTTCGTCTTCCTCCTCCACATACACAACTCAATCACCAGAGCAACACATCCAAGAGAGAACAAGTTAAGAATTGTGGCCATCGGTGGAGGGAGAGGCCAGGGAAGGAGGACGACAGGGGGGATTTACTACCACCAGTGATGGGAGGGTTCCTTTCGTCCTGCTTCCTATTACGCGTCACTTGATGACTTCCCTTTGCAGGGAAAGAGTGATGTTCGTAGCCCATATCAGCTTAAGCTCTACGCTCACCCAAATGAGTCGTGGCCCAAGTGTTCCCATGACAACGACTGTGTTGTCCAGATGTACGATGGAAGAATTCAGGACGGGTGTCGATTCTTTAGATGTTCATGTGGGAGGGTGAGTATTCCAACTACTACATGTTCATATTATCATCTTTATCATTGGCATCGGTTCACTCTTTCCAAGACTCTGATGATGTAGACAAATGCCACTTCACAAGAAGGGTGGATCCTCCGGTTCTTCAACACAATCAAGACTACATCCCATCACCTCCAACACCAGATATTTGACCTCAAGCAGGAAGTTGACGCTATTCCCACTCCTAAGGATGAGACGGTCATATGCCTCTCCGATGACACCATATGTATAGAACCATGGTGCAATTGCGTGGGCCACAAGAAGGTTGCTCCACCACCAGCAGCAGCACAGGATGGTGGTGACGCCTGCTGGGAGGCAGGACCCTCCTCGCAATTCAATCTAAGCCAATACAACAAAAATCACAGTTGTAGCACCTCTTGCCTGACCTTTGTACTTCAATTTCTTACATCATGTTTTCAATTCCACAAAATGTGAATCCCACCATCTACCGCAACACTAGACAGGATTTGCCTCCCTTGTATGAGTATGCCTAAGTGCCATGTAACCGTATTGAAATGAATTGTTGTTGAGCTTTATTCAACCTAAACCACTGTTCTTTCTCATCATGACAAAAACTTCTGTGCATAGTTGAGAAGACAGACCATGCTTTGGCACAAAGGGAATCAATAATCCTGACCTCTCTGCACACTTTTTAGGCCTTTTTCAAATGACGTGATAACCCCATACTGAGGAATCCTAGCACCACCTTGTCTTCTAGCTATAACATGGGGAAGCCTAGCAATGGAGAGGGCACTCGCAAACTGCAGGGTGGGGGAGCCTATGCCTGAAGGGGTGCATAATCTGATGTGCTTATGTGACTCTCTTTGCAAGTAGAAGAAGTCTCGGGATATCCCCTACACCTATGGTACAATATACTTTATGTGTGCCAACTACGAGTACAACCCACCAAAGGAAAAGCGCTACAACAATTATTTGTTGGTAAAACACACAACAAACATCCCCCTCTCTGTGATTTGATGCACAACACTCTTGCATAATTCACGGATGCTAATTCTCTTTGTATGTAGTCTCCACCTCTTTGTAAGTTCTTGTAGTGGCTGGACACCAAGCAGTCGCCCGCAAATGAGGCCCACGTCTATCGCGAGGTGGCGTCGAGGAGAGAGCGCTTCAGGCGGTTTGAGGAGGAGCAAAGGCAGGAGGAGCGCAAGTGTAGAGAGGACGAGGCATGTCGTGCCCAGGAGGCGTGATGTAGATAGGGAGAGGAAGCGTGAGAGGGCCCGTCACACGATGTATGCTAGATCAGATGCTCTGAGGAAGGGGAAATATCCCCGCTACACTCAATAGAGCCTCGGTTCTATCCCTGGCAATTTACATTTCCTAAGACATAGTAGGCTTAGCTCTGGTACAGGAGTAGGTTAGCCATGATGTGTACCGTACATGCCATTTTAACTTGTGTTAGCTTGCTTAGGGTTAGGGTAAATGGTCAGTGCATGATGCCATGTGTACCATAGGAATAGAAAGGCAAACATTTGTACTCGATCATACCCTAAGCATGATGTATTTCCCCATTTCATCTATCAATATGATTGTCGGGTTTCAATTCCAAAATTTGTTCTTATTAATTATTCTAAGTATCTTAACCTAAAACTTTTAAAAAATAAATATTCAAATATTCAAAGTGTAAAAAGACTTTTTTTTAAAAATAAAACAACCATGATGGCATTTGGCTGGCCGACAGGCCTCTCGACGCCAAGATGTCTGCTGGCTCGCAGATGTGTGCTGACAATGTATTTGGGCACTGGGTCCGAACGAGAAGGGACCTGTCAGCACACCCAAACCCGACAGGTCTTGTCGGCACTGACAAGGTTCGTTCCCACCTCCACATTGCTACCACATCAGCTAGTTAGCAATTTCTCCATTTTTGGTACTTCTTTGCAATTGTTTATTAAAATATTATTATTTTAAAAAATCTATCTTTTGCTACATTAATTAATCGTGAATTCCTATAGAACTATCAAGTTGCAGCAGCCAAATACTTTTCAACACTGAAGTACTCAACAAGTTGTTTCAGAGAGCAATAGTTGCTTAAATCTTTCGTTTGTAATCAGATATTGGACTGTTTAATTTGGTTTTGCTACTGAACTATGCCTGGTCACTCAAAATTGATAGTTGAGTGGTGGTTGAATTGTGTGATTGTGTCACTGCACTGTATTCCCAGTCTTTCACATATTTTGCTTTCAATAGAAACAGGGCCAAGGTTTGGTCTATAATAGTTGCTTAAATATGTAGTGAATAATTAAGATTTATGAAAGAGTAAGTTTCAAAAAACACGTTCTTTGGCATATGTATCAGAGTAAGTTTCACAAAACTACAGCTATTTTGACATAATACCCCAGAACTACAACTTTGGGGGTTTATTTCACATAACAACAACTATTATGACACATGTTGCCATAGAACTACACCTTTGTGAGTTGTGACAACCACCTGTTTCTGACACTGTACCTCAAAACTATAACTATTTTGACACCTTTGTCACAAAGTTGTAGTTCTGAGGTAAAAAGTGTCAAAATAGTCATAATTCGGTGAAGGCCCCAAAAGTTGTAGTTCTATGTTTACTATTTCAAAATAGTTGTAGTTTTATGAAATTTAATCAAAAGCTACAATTTAAGTGAGTGTATAAAAAATACACATTTAGCGGCACCTTTATAAAAAAATATAGACATTTAAGTAAATGTATCAAAAAACTACAGATGTAGCTGATATGTCACCAAAAAAACTACACATTTAGAAATTTGATTGACCCGCGTAAAAGTGTAGCTTTTTATACATAGCCGAAAGAACCTATAGTTTTTTTTATAATGGGCATCGCTAAACGTGTAGTTTTTCTATACACTCGCTTAAATGTGTAGTTTCTTGATAATGTGTGCCACTAAATGTGTAGTTTTTTTGTTACATTCACTTAAATGTGTAGTTCTTTAACACATATGCCAAAGAACTTGTAGTTTTTTTTTAATTTACTATTTATTACAAGAACTGGCCATACAAGAAAAAACGGAAAACACAGGTCAAGTTACATCACGTTTGTTAAACAGGAAATATACTGCCGAGATCTTCTTTCTTGAGACTATGAAAAACGGGGAACAGTAGGCAACACTAGCAAACCAGAAGGTAGCACAGATGAAATAGTTATAAAAAATTACTAATGGAAAAAGAGTTGGCAGATCAAATTCAAATCTCCACATGATATTTTCCCATCAATGTTTCAAACTTTACTGTGCTATTTAATACCATCATTTTAAATGTTCCACTATGCTGATGAAAAAGAGTTGGAAATTACCTGTTGCCTATCAAACAATGCTGAAAGATCCAAACCCTGAGATAGAGTAATCATCTCAAATGCATTCATCATAAGAGGACCACCACCATCCTTGTGAGTCACTTCCTCAGATACATACTTGTCCTGCAGAAAGAAATATAGCATAAAATAAACTGAAGAAACAAAACCTTTAAATGGACGGTAGAACCATAGGGAATTTCTGATGACTCTGAAAGGCGATAACTGAGTTTACAACATGCCTAGATGCACCAATTAATAATTTATTCACAAACCTCAATATTGTCGAAAACAGCCTGAACATCATCCAGGCTGACATTTTCATCTTCACCACGTCTAATAGCTGCATAGTTCTTCTTAAACCATGGGTCTCCCATTATTTCTTCAATAGTGATACGCTGCAAAAAACAGTGCAGGGACATGAAAAACTGACACCATCAATTTGTGAATACAGATAACTGGAGTGCGGATTTCGTATCAACGGTTCGGGCATCCCAATTAGCGAATATAGCATGTTGCAATGTTTCAAAAAAACCATGTACGTAGTACACAAAATGTTAAGTAAACCTACAGGAATTCAATTTCAAATTCATCCTAGATGTCAAGAAACAGAATAGACGGAATCAATCCGGCATTGTTAATCATGTGCTAAAAGTACCAGTTGTGTTTTTTGAATCTTGATAGGTGAAAGATCGTTTGCAATTTGCATTATATTTATACAATTTGTTGTAGCAAGTTCTTTCATTGACCATGTATACGAGAAATCTCAAACATATATCAGAACAACCATATAAACAAATATATGATTAAATACTTATACAGAGTTTCTCAAACTATTTAATAGATAGAGTGGGCTGAAGGTAACTGAGTAATTGGTGGTCCAAATACCAGAAGATGAAATGAAGCAAGCTTGTGCTTGTACTTACAGTTATTGGATTTGGATCAAGTATTCTTTGGATCAATGACTTAGCTCCTGGGGAGAACCAATATGGGCACGAATACTGAGCTGCAGTTATCTTGAAATGCGAAAAAAAAAATAAGTGTGTTGTTCCAGTTTTACATGGCCAAAGTAATTGTGCGAATAAAAAATTTTAGGAGATAAAGATCTGTGCACAATTGCACACATAAAACGGAGATGATACCTTTTCATACAAGCTTGGAAGGTTATTTTCCTCAAAGGGGAGGTAACCAGCCATTAAAACATAAAGAATAACACCACATGACCAAACATCTGCCGCAGATCCGTCATACCCATTGTTTCCAAGCACCTAAAATAGTAATTCAAATTAAAATAATACAAAATATATGTACCGAGACACTCATGATTTTATCTGAAAATTTGAAACATGAGTACAGTGACACAGACAACAGAAATTAGTGAATAACAGGCCAATAACTACAGCTTAGGATGAACATGGAAAACAAAATACACGATTTTTCATTACAAGATAACGGCATCTTCAATGACTCCTCCCAAATCATGTTTAGATTGTTTAGCATTTTTTATCAGTAACTCATACCTCAGGAGCAACATAATTTGGAGTTCCACATGTTGTGTGAAGAAGGCCTGCTCCCTGGGGGAAGCTCCTTATCAGCACAGTACAAGGACAGAAATATAAGTAGGCAGTATCAACAAAATCAGAAACTTACATTCTGGGACAGTGTGCTAAGTCCAAAATCAGAAACTTTTAAGTTTCCACGTGAGTCGAGAAGCAGATTTTCAGGCTACAGAAAAAGGCCAAAATTGTCAAGAGTGAGAAAGTGCAATTAGTGAATGGCTAAACAATTGGCACATTCATCTATTATCAAGGACAGACCTTCAAATCTCTGTGATACACTCGTTTGCTATGGCAATAATCAATGGCATCAATAAGCTGCTGGAAGTACTTCCTAGCTT
This sequence comes from Phragmites australis, assembly GCF_958298935.1. Classification (NCBI taxonomy): domain Eukaryota; kingdom Viridiplantae; phylum Streptophyta; class Magnoliopsida; order Poales; family Poaceae; genus Phragmites; species Phragmites australis. The sequence continues at coordinate 30,169,412 of NC_084928.1, forward strand.
CATTCTCATGAAGCTTCCCTTGGCGGGCCTACAAATATGAGATGGTATCAGTTATCACAGGTTAATATTTCAAAATGTACACAAGAATCAATTAATAAAATGCTGTATGCTCCCCCAAAATTAAATTGTAGAAACCCTCAAGCATCTTTGGTAACCAATGGATTGACTTCAAGCCTCATTTACTTCAACACTTGTAATTTATTTTATTTTTTGTCCGACTCAAGCACATAAGCATTTTTCTCATAAAAATATAGGGGGGAATGATTTTTTTCAATCTATTGGGAGGTAGTGGGCCTTATCTGTTGGGAACAAGTTTCCCTCGCATTATGGGAGATAGCATGATATGGAATTTAGAGTTCACATAGAGAAACACTGTGCACATAAAAAAAAAGTTTAGTTCAAGTAGGGCAGCAGCAGGAATGCTTTAAATTATTATTATTATTCAGGAGAAGGAAGGAATACTTTAAATTAACTGAAGCTAGTTGTGACACATTCTGATCACTGTATACATCTGCTTAAATATATGAGGTGTAGAATGAAGTAATGCAAAATTAAGCTACTCCATGGAAGTATCGTAGAACATAAGATACTTACTATTTTATCAAACAGTTCACCTCCAGTGACAAGTTCCAAGATTATGTATATCTTTGTCTTTCCAGCTAGCACCTACAAAATAATGAAAATGCTGGTAATGAAAAGAAAGCTAGATATATAGAGGGTTAAAATTTACAGTTAGATAAGTAAACATAGAAAATTGTAAGGACCTTTATGGCATACCACATACCTCATTAAGCCTAACTATGTTGGGGTGTCTTACAATCTTCATTATTGATATTTCCCTTTTGATCTGCCAATAAACACAATTAGTGAGCTCATTGGAGTAATCAAAGCAAAACTTCATTATGGAACACACTAAGAAAAGATATGTAATTATTTAGTAACTGGAGGTAATTCTCAGTTTTATAACACAAAATGATAAAAATTGAAGATGTAAATTAACTTGGAGGCCAGATAAAGTTGTCTCTTTTAGTCATCTGCAATTTTTGTAAACAGCAGATATAAAAATATGTCCACACTCGTATAAACCGAAAGCTTGAAATAGTTCGATCATTCCTCTCAATGTTAATCTGGTTGACTGCCTGTGGCTGTTTATCGATTTGTAGAACTGTCATAACAAAAAGGTACGCTTAAAGTGCAATTGCAATGGATGAGCATATCGCACATAATTAAGCAATGGGAGACCCCTCATTCATCAGAGAAGCAGTAAATCCTAGTTAGGTAGACCTTGCTTGGTCTTGGAGAGAGCATCTGCTCTTTGCTTACCAATCCGAAATCATAGTAACAAACTTTTTAATTTCACGCATGACATGATTCAAGAAGCGCTCGCTCACAGGCCGTCTTCAGTTCAACATACCATATCAACTATTTCCAATCCCTGGTGGTGGTGATGCCCAAGTCAACCACTTACTGCAGAAACCCCAGAGCTCAGGTTGGGTCGAGCCCGAATGCCGTACGGAATCCGCCCTCGTCCTAAAATCTCCCTCAAAAGGGACATTATAGCTCAAATCGAATGGGGGAAAACATAGCTAATTGTTTTAGTTCAGAAAAAAGGAGTGGCGGTGCTTGGGATAGTTTAATCATGAGGCGGAGGTGCCCACAACTTGCTCGGATTACTGTGTGGTGCGCGTTTCTCTCTAAGTATATTCCGGACCGCATCGGAATTCCCCACCTTTCTGGCGGAACATTCGACGATACCTAGTTCGTAGCTGCTCAGGATCAAAAGGGCTGCCAGGGGTAGAAAAGATTGGAATCTGGCTTGGTTTTGTGGCTCTGTGGTAGCGCCTAGTGGAGACTGGGATCGGATGGCGAGGGATGAGGCGGAGGGTACCTGGTGCAGCATGCGGTGGTTGAGGATGGTGTCCTTGTCGAGCACCTTCATGGCGACGGCGGCGCCCGTGTCGGCGTCTACGGCGAACTTGACCTTGGCGAAGGTACCCTGGCCGATGGTCTGGCCCACCTCGTACCGCCCCACCCGCTTCTTCCGCCTCGCTGCGCCCACCATTCCCGGCGCCGGGCCGGTCGTCTTCTCGCCGCGGGGCTCGTGCGTGCGAGCGAGCGAGCGGCGATTGGGGTTGGGTTTCGTTCGCGTGCGCGATCGATGTGACGACGGTTCGGCGGGAGGGGAGGCGAGTCAACGAGATGGGGTTGCGGGAGGGGCGGCTGCGGCCGTCGCCAGCGGCGCGGTCGCTATATAAAGATGACGAGATGCTGCGCCGCCGTCGTCCGTGCGTGAGTCAGCTTCAGTAGCCGGGCTACTTTACTCGTGGCGCTTTCCAACCAGGAAAAGATACGTTTTAGCTTTTCCTGTCCCCCGCCTCCCCCGCCTCCGGAAATGATCTGGACTTTATGGGCATACTTGTTACAGCTCAACTATAGGTTTTTTTACTCGGTTTTAGAAATTTACGGTGAGGTAGATCTGTTTTGCAGCTGAAGTTGACAGTAAAAATGTTTGGTTTGTAGGGTGACTTCTGATACAGGAATGAGAGGTTTTTAATTGTCAACTATATTTTTATAGTGTTATATGTACATTGTTTTTATATATAAATATTTGTGTTTGTTTGGTTATATTAAATACGATACGTAGAATTTTTGAGTTTTCAACGTAAAAAATATTGTTTAAGTGTATATTTTTAGTCTAAAATAAAAATAAAATGACTCACTCAAATACCTCTAGCTTATCACAACTCTAGCTTCACTACTTATTATATTTAAGAGATAATAATCTTAAAAAATATTTAGAGTTAAAGCACTGCTAAAATAGAACTGAAATGGTTCAGTTAGCTTTTTCGTCACCTCTTAAACTCCTAGCTCGCTTGTGTTCCATTCCATCAAAAAAATCGGAAAAGCTAAATCTCAGCGGAGTGTTGCAGCCCTCTCTAGCACCTGATTTTGGAATTTCACAAGTCGTTGTGACCCAATTTGCTTTCTCGTCGGACTAGGCTAGCAAAGCAACCGTATTTGCGCTGAGTCCTTGTGCTTCACGCAAACACCCATCAGTGATTAACTTAGTGAATGGCAAGCAGGCATGGAGGACTAGAATACGAGTAACGTTTATAACGCGACAAGGCCAGGTCCAGATAAACTAATCCTCCCTAAATTATTATCCAAGGAGTGCTGATCTCGACAGCCATGCGTGCGGATCACGAATTAACGTGCATTTGATTAAATGGTCTGATGGATCTAGTTGGCCTTGTCCAATGATAGCTAACTCGCCCTCCAGGATTTTCTGTTACTACACGATGCACACTAGAGTCGAACTTGGCAAATTTCGATCAAATATAACTAGTGCATGCACCTTAAACAGATGAACCTATCCCCCCTCTTTTGTTCACATCGAACACAAAAATTACAAGAAATCGACCTGAAAAGCATCTATGCAAATATATTTTATGCATTATCTGTACATATATAGAGGGCAACAAGCAAACATGAACAAAACACAATTTCTCAAAAAAATCATGAGGAGAGCACTTCGACGAGGTCTTGAGTCTGGTGAAGTTCGAGCAGTGCCGTGCGAGCTACACAGCGAGCGCAAGGGATGAGGAGGGCGGCTTGGCTTCGAGCTCGAGGTGCTCCAAGAGCGGCCACCGTGGGTCGAGGTTTGGCAGACGCGCCTTGTCGACGGCGAGTAGATGCGGGAGCTCCAGGCGCCGTAGTCGTGGGCACCTAGATCCAATCCAACAGGAGACAGATCAAGAAATTGTAATGAGAATGATCAGAAGTCATGGATCAGGATGTGTGGATGTCCATGTACTAGATGGAAATGTGGTCAAGCTTGTCGGCTGGCAACGTGAGGAGCGACGAGAGAGCGATGTCGATTGTGGACCCTGCACATGCATGACGCAGAGCCCGAGGAAGCCGACGAACGGTACACGAGCCACAAGGACGGGTCCGCCATGGCCCGCCGCCACCTGTGGCACACGAGCGGGACTATCGCACGGGGGTCCTCCGACAAGAGGTGGTGGTGCGGGCTTGAGCGATAGGGCCGCTGGGTTTGCAGCATGGCCACTCAGCATGTTAGTCATGTCGCAGGCACGACTGCTACAGGAAGCGCTCGAGCTCAGTGAGGACGAAGCGCTCAAGCAAGGGGCAGCAACTCGAGGAGGAGGACGGCGACAAGATCCAGTTTCACATAGAGAGAAGATAAGGCTCCGTTTGGCCACAAAGAGTGGGAGGATGAGATAAGGCTCGAGGGATTTCGAAAATATTTAGCGAGCCGAACGTGCAAACTGAGGTTGCGAGCTAAAATCAAATTGGACGGGAATTTTGAGTCCGGCAACAGTTTCACTGCCGATTGATATTAAAAACTGGCAGTGATGATATCATTGTCGGTTCATGGCTAGAGCTGACAGTGATACTTGACCATCACTGCTGGATTTTTTCGAATTAACTTTTAGTATCGGCTCTTGATACGAACCGATAGTAATGTACCATCATTGCCGGCTCGTAAGAAGTCGATAGTGAGATAGTGAGGAGACGGTATACATGGAGGTTTGTGTAGTAGTGACAATATATTAATTCAAACTTTATGGTCGGATTTAGCCCCATTAATTTATAGCTGAGTTTGGCCAAGTAAACATTAAGTGCCTGCTTGATCTGTACACAAATAGTATAACACATACGTCGAAAATCCAAGTCAAAATTTTAACATGCCAAAATCATGTCCACTAATTTGGTAACTTAGTTTTCTTGTTTTGGCCTTAAACATGAACTGCGTGCCAGAGTTATATGATCAAAATTTTGGCATAGAACCAAACCATTACCAGATGTTTGATCAAAATTGCCAAACTTTTGTTGGGAAACCATGTCACTTTTGGGCAAGCAAACCGATTAAGCAGGCTCTAAGGCCTAGTCCCCCCACCCCACCCCACACACATATATAGTAATGCTATTTTACACCTATAGTATAGTGTATTACTCTACACCTATTGAATAAAATTTCAGTAATAACTACTGAATCGTATTTTACTACTGAAATTTTATTCGATAGTACTAAAATTTTGTTCAGTAGATGTTCGTGTTTTTTTTTATTAATTTATTATTATGCTAAGAAACAATCAATAGAACCAATGTTGTCAACATGAACTTTTTAGATATATAGTCTCTTTCGTCTTCATAAAAAGTATTAGCCCTTTTTTCTCTTGGTGATCGAGGCTAGAGATTTTTTTAGATTTTTTTTCTTAGTAATATGATAAAAAACAAAATCTCCAAATTAATTTGTCATTTTTTTTTACTTGAAATATCGAATTACTTGTTATGTTATTTTGAATATTGTTTTCAATGTTAACAGAAACTTTATAAACTCGCAGACAGTGGATTATTTGTAATGTTATTGAAATATCAGTGACCCTATCATCCAGTCAACGTTATTTGATGAGACTTTCATTGTTTGCTAGTATGCAAGACTTAGTCTTATAGATGTTATGTGATGAACTTAGGATTTCAAACACCTCAAAAGAATGATCATCAATATTAAAGAAATAGCTTCATGAAGATATAAAGATATAGTGTTTAAATAAGTGATCATGATATTGAGAACATCCCTTATGTAGATTAGTTAGTTTTATTTGATCGTACTATAAAGAGGGGCTTATGTTTAATACTTTGACCTAGTGTCTTTATATTAGTTACCTAGTAAGTGTTGCACACTAGGTTTGACTAATTCTAATAGACTAGAGGGAGACCCAAAACATCAAGTAAGAGAAGCCCCAATGACTAGGACTTGAGATTGATTAAATTGAACAAGTCTCCTCTAAAAAATATGTCACCGTACCATACAGTGGGATAAGTGTATGTTATGGTGGTAGACATATAGAAGGTAATAAAGTTTTATAGGGTCACCGTATCGCGAGACAAAGAGTTTGTCAATTGGTGCCCCTTAAAGATCGAGTCATTGTATCAGATAGTATGATAAGTGAGTCACCGTATCATAAGGTGAGTACATTGAAGTCTCTAACGGTTGAATATTTTACCATTGGAAAGGTGGTCACCATTTCATAAGGTGATATCACCTTATTATACAATGATCGGAGTTCCTGTGCAGATTCATTAAACGACTAGTTTTTATATTTGGTTCTATAAATACTTCATCACCCAGCCAATTAAAGGTTGGTGGAGTAAAGTGAGTGTCGCCACACATATTTGAGAGATCTTGCCATATTAAAGAGTAAGATTTTAGCATAAGATTAGGGACTTGATTAGTGCTAGTTTAGATCTAGTGTGCATCTAGCTAGGTAATTAGCCTAGAGTTAGATCAAGTGAGTGATCCATACTTATTACTCTTGTTGTTTGCCTACACCTAGATGACTCGGTGATGATGAATCTTGTGAGATCCTCCAACCGAGTTTGTGGAGAAGCTGCAAATATTGTGAGCAAACAACTACCTTAGTAGAGACAATGGTGAGTATACAGGGTAGGGCTTAGTAGGAGAACCACCTAAGAGTGGAAAACTCTAACGGAAAAACTCAAAGAGTAGCTGACCGAAGAATTGGTTCATGTGAGAGGCTCCAACATAAATTAGTGGTGGGAGACAACTTATCGATACCATATAAAATTTGATTTAAGTTTATCTTATTGATTTGAGACTAGTTTTTAGAATCTCTAATTCAACACAACCCCTTTTAAGGTGTCGCCGGTCCTTCCAGTAATAAAAAAAAAACTACCCACTCGTTAATGTTTAACTACCTACGTTACGTTATGCAAGGTTTCAAAACTAGATTTTAAAATATTACCAAAAACTTAATTTCTTTAAAAAAGGACAAAAAAATCTCTACACCCTAGTTCGTGGCAGTTATCAGCCAACTTTTGTTCCATCCTTAATCCTCTTTGAATTTGTAACCCAGTGTAATTGGATTGTCGATCTTGTGTATGGACCTAATTTACAATCCAATTACATGGAATTCAAGATGACGAAACCTTTAGTATGTTTTACAAATCAAATTACAACACGCAGACGTACGCACATATTTATAATCATACTCATGCACACCTAATGCATACTAAATATCAGAGCTACGGAGCTTGATGATTGATGAAATCACCACAGGACGGATATAACGTCTACCACTGAAAAAACTCTATCTTTATAAGACATATAAGAAGCAAAGATAGGGTTTAATCTCTGTGGGTAGATGTATAATCAACCTCACTAAGCATATAAGCCAAGGTTTGGTTCTGCATGTTCGTTTTAATATATGTTGTACAGCATTCTATCAATGATCTAATTAATTGAAATCATTATGTACATTTTATATTGAAAAAGTATCATCAACAACCTGTAAAGTCACCGATAAAAGCACAAGTGGAAAGCATGGTCTGTTTAATATATGTTGTACATCATTTGTATCAACGATCTAATTAATTGAAATCATTCTTTATATTGAAAGAAGTGTCAACAACAACCTATAAAGTTGCCTATGAAAGTACAAGTGGAAACTAGGAAACAATCAAATCATGACATCATCCGAGGGAAGCAATATGCACATGAGAAATAGGGTAGCATTGGCGTGAGCCCACCATTCAGAAAGCTTGTGGAAATTGGCTAGCATTGGCCTGGGCCCACCATGCAGAAAACTTGTGGTTCTACCGTATATAGGGCAAATTCTTTTTTTTCATAAAAAACTTTCTCTTTTTTCTACGCCACTCAAATTTTTAAACTTCTTTCATTGCTATTCATTTATCTTTTGTTCCTTTCTTATTATTCCATCCATATTTCCGATTAATCCTCCATCAAATTCACTGTTCATCAATTCACTATTCATTGATTTTGTTTTTTCAAAAATTAGTGGTCTTCTGTTTCTTAAAAAAATTCTAATTTTTTTATGTATTTCATAATCTATATACAACATATTTTAATTGAATTCACTCAAAAAGTCTATACATAATTTAAACTAAAATTATAAAATGGTTACTTTTATAACTTGTAACACTTGTTATGGCCTCAAATAAAATACCAAAAAATTGGAACAAAATCACCAATATTATTCTTATGTGATGGAATAATTTCTAAAAATATTTTCAGTCCTAGTTTATATGGTAAAAAAATCAGTTTCTTTGTAATGCTCCATTTCGATGCTAGAAATAATTTTAGAAATTAGTCCATAACATAAGAAAAATATTAGTAAATTTTTCCAAATTTTTGGAATTTTATTTGAGGCTCTAACAATTGTTAGAAGTTATAAAAGTAGCTTTTTTTTTTAGAATTTTAGTTTAAATTCTACACATGTTTTTTTTGGTGAATCTAATTAAAATGAGTTGCACATATATTATGGAATATGTAAAAAAGTTCTAGAATTTTTTAAGAAATGTAAGACCATTGATTTTTGGAGAAAGAGAACTGGTGAACAGTGAATTTGACGGAGGATTGAATAGAAATGTGGATAGAATGCAAGAAAGGAATGAAAGATAAAATCAATGGCAATAAAGGAAGTTTAAAATTTTGAATGACACTGAGGGAAGAGGAAGTTTTTTTATGGCAAATAAGAAATTTGCACAAACCTACATGGCCTATACATGGGCATTGACGTTGCACCATTCTTGCAATGAGAACGAGGATCAATCCTGAACTGGCGCAGCCAACGTTCAGTTGCTTAGGGTTGAACACGCCCCTCCCCCCCCCCCAGGTACAGGATCAGGGCCGGCTCTGGGGGTCGAGCGGGGTGGCCGCCCCGGGCCCCCAAAATTTAGAGGTCCCATATGAATATATATACTGCGTATATCGGTCTAAAAGTAAACTGAAAAAATTAGATCTGGACGATTTATATTTAATAATAGGGCTCTATTTTTAATCTCGCCTCGAGCCACCGAAATGTCAGGGCTAGGTCTGTACAGGATCATACTCATGCTTATATTTTTTTATTAAATCTCATACAACAATAGTATATGTGCATGTAGATACATTTAATGGTCAATCTGATTTAGATATGTGATAGGATACACCCATGTTGGTGTATGTTTGTGAGTGTGGTATGAGCATGTGGGTGTGAGCGTCTGTGGAAAAAAGATCCTAAGTAGACACTGATCCAACAATATACCAAATTTGTTAGAATATTTATGGGCTTGGCCCATTTTGTTTTGTGATGAATGCTCAATAAATCTCAAAGTCCCAATGGGCAAAAGGAGGGTGTGGTGTTTAGTCCTGCATTGCTAGTAGAAATGGAGAGGTACCAACTTAAAAGAAGTTGTGTCTGCCATCCCACTAGCACACATGGATGAGAGGACTAGAAAACACATGCCCACTCGCCTTGCCTCGTCGTGGCCGGGGCGCGGGCGCATGACACTTGCGTGAATGACCCACTGAAATCATGTCTAGTTGCTTGCACAACTATAGTCTCATTTTGCAGTTTTATTCTTTTACTACGTGGAAAAACCGTAAATACGGATATATGCAAAAATTGTGTCAGTTAAGAGTCTGATATGACATGTAATCAATTCTGATCATGCCACGTCTCAACCACGTGATTTTCCCTATATATACCTATCGACCGCCGTCACAAAGAATACACGGTTTTGTTTCCTTCTCTCTGTTGTGCCACCACAAGTAGACTATTATGTCACACTGCATTAGCATGCACCACTGATCGGGAGAGCAGGTGTTCGGAACTCGTCATCATTAGGATCATGCGCTAAGAGAGGGCGAATAAGGTTTTTGAAAAGCTTTCCTCACGACTGCTCATGATTTGCTTCATCATTGTCATCGATTGCTTGCAATATGTTTCATGTTCATTGTCGTCTTTTGCATCATCATCATGGAGGCTTCTGTGTCGATCGCTGGTGATCGGTATGTTCACTATGAATAGTCTTTACTTAATCATGTTTGTCATGTTGAGCATAGCTATCGAGTACATTGGTGCTCCTATTATCGAGTACATTCAAGAGTTACATAAATGTTTACATTGTATTGTCGCTACAACATGATGTTAATTCATCAATTTTTGTTCATGATTTATTTAGGAGTTAAATCAAATCTAAAATTGCACTTTTATCCATCAAAGTCATGCCGCTACCCTAGCTCTGTTGAAGCTAGGTATGGATGTATAGTGATCTAGGTACAAAGCTGGCACTAGAGAAGATCACCCAAGACCATAGCTAGGAATGCTTGTTTAGGTTCAGATTTCCTAGATCCATTGTTGACCATCGAGATATATATATATAATTATTTGTATTCAAAAGCTAGTCCATATAAATCATATGATAGTTAGGATCAGTCCTTTTTGTGTGGTATCATTAGATAACTAGGAAAATAATTTGTGCATATATTATTTCTCCATTGTGTTGTTCCACCGCATCTTTATCACGTACTGTCGATTACAATTTGCATGCATATGCTCGCCTATATCAGCCCTCTTTGGGATAGTTTTTTTCTGAAGAGTTTTTCTAAGAAGCTAAATGTCCTCAGAAGCTGTTGTCTGAAGAATTAGTTGGCTAGAGAAGTTAGCCCTTTGGTAACCTTGATTTACTTTTGAAAGATTATCTATCTTGAGTGTGTAATAACTATTATACCCCTAAATCGTATGAACCTTTTTTGGCTTCTGAATAAACGTATGTGCCATTATTTTAATTAGTTTTTTGCATTTAAAGATGAAAACATTCTAGTATCAATAATTTCATATAAAGATAAACTACGACAACAAAAAAAGTTTATTACATTCTCTCCCTCCAAAATAGCAAAACCAACTAAACTATTGGTATCAATGAGTCCAACAAAATACAAGTCAAGTGTAGTACCAATGATCATGGTACCAAAGCGGAGGCAATAGACTCATGCAATTCACCTAGGACACTTTCATCTATGGCACTACCATCATCCTTGGTATCTTGGGTAGCTTGAGCGCTCATATCCTCATCAACATAGTTTTCAAAATCTACATCGTCTGTGACATTGTCCCTAATAAAATTATGAAGAGTCATTAGAACGATTATGATTTTTGAGTGCTTATCTATTGGATAGCTAGGTTAGTTTAAGAGAATTTTTTTCCATCTATTAATTGCATCGGAATCCCAACTAAAATTAGCAAAAATGACATGTATACAACAATTAATTCACATCAAAACTAAGCAGAAATGACTTGTGTACACCAAAACTGAGCATGGAAATCAAGAATACAAAATCAATAAAATGAAAATGTATGACATTCAAGTCTAGTCACACAATCAACAGTAGAATTCTAGAACTACCATGATAAATTGAACATAAACTGAGCCACGACAGTCCTGATTTTCATTAGGGGAAAGAATGTAGAACGCATATCAATCTTCAGTAGAAGTTCATCATGAACTCAAGAACATATGAACACTCAAGGGCACATGTACTAACGTGCTGGATCTATACACTCACAGGATGCACATAAACATGAGGTCTTTAAAGTAAATCATGTCGAAAAAGAAAAACTCAAAGACAACACAAACAAGGCACCACTGAGCGCCACCAGGAAGAGGGAGAAAGAAAGGACCACATCGACGGCGGTAAGCTCAATGTGTACCTGCACTGCCGCCACATACAACCCCTTCTCCTGCGTCGTTACAGCACTAGAGGAGATCCAAATCTATTTTTAACCTACAAAAGTCATTGTGGCCGAGAGAAGCTCACACTACTATAGAAACCCCGATCGGTTATTATCTATCAGTACCGGTTTTGGCTAGCACCGACAGTGATATGATATCACTGCCAGTTCATAACTACCAACAGCCAAAAAAATTGATGAGTCCATTGGAATCGGTAGTGATATCACTTATCGCTGTCGGTTCAAACCACCAAACGACAGTGCTACATCACTGTCGGCTCGTGGCATCAACCGATAGTGATAAGTAGTGTATCAATGCTAGTTCATCATATCAACCAGCGTTGCTATATCCTTTATCACTATCAGTTGATTACACAAACTGGTAGTTACATGAGACATGGATCCAAAGAAGACGTGTTGGCCAACTTGAAAGTTCAAATTTTAGACTAATTAAGCTTGGATGTGCAAGATCTTGTGTTTATATATAAGGTAGATTACAAAAGAAATTCTGGAGTGCAAATAAAAATCAACATCCGGATTGCACTAAAAGACTAATTAATATATATACCCTAGCTACGCCTATGCTAGCTTCCACTTCTTCGACGATTGACTGTCATCATCTAACGACAACTCCTTCGAGTAGTCATCATTGTTGTTGACGATGATGGGGTTGTTGCAACCTCTAGAAAGGACGACAAACTCCTTCTCCTTGGAGCTCATCTTCTCGAGCTTTTTCAGTCAATTCATTTGTCATCGTCATCATTGGCGATGATAGCAACCTCCTCATTGTCGTTATTATTGGAGCCCTTTGGTGCCAGTGTCCTCCTCGAGGGCATGTCATCCTTGTCCTCGTCATTGTACTCCAAGATCGCCTATGCGCAGAAATTCTTCCACAGAAGGCCCTCGCCCAAGAAGCTCTCCCAATCATAGTTGTATGAGGAGGAGGAGGATCGATGATCACCGAAAGAGGAGAAGGAGCGGTCATCGGAGGAGGCCATCATTGGCTCCTCCTCCTCTGATGAGTATAGTAGTGGGAAAGGAGGAGAGGTTGGAAGTGGCAGCGGTGGAGCAGGTATGGCACCCATGAATGGACCGAGAGGATGAACGTAATGAACTAATTAATTTGCGCGTGGTGGATTGAGGAGTAGGAGAAGCGACATCGTGGATGAAATGAGGAGGTTAGGGGAAGGCGAAGATTATAATGGCCATTCGAAGAAGACAAAGGAGCATCGTGGATGCAATTTTAATGGCGTGAAAGAACGAAAGGGCATCATGCATGCAGTTTTAAGGGTGTAGTTAAGGTATCACTATCGGCACAATTACCAATTGGTAGTGATGGGATATCATTGCCGGCTAGTAAATACAATCAATAGTGATAGGGGCGTGATAGATGTGTCGGTCTATCACTATGGTTGATAACTTCATCGGCACAATTATGACCTCTATTTAATCATCCTTCTTCTATCATTTTTTATATACCACAAGTGAGAATTCACCCGGACACTAGTGAGAGGAAAGTTCTTTATTCTTCCTTACTCTTTCTTACTTTGATTGTGAGAGTTTTGTGAAGAAACACAATTTTCTTCTTCTATCACTGTGGTTACTCATTTTAATCCTCAGAGGGTTAGGGTCAGCAAACTCATCACTCGTCACATCGGTCTTGTTCCAGGTCCCTAGGAATGTTTGCTTTTTGTTTGGGGACACCAGGCTCATCAAACATGAAGCATGTGCATGACCGTTGTTCTTGTTGTTCTCCAGTATGCCATAGGACTGAACAATGTTGTGTTATCTCAGATTGCCTCTGATCCCCATGATAACTATTTCTATGTTCTCCGCCCGCTACTCGGCAATGTTGTTTGTGCATTGTCACCAGTACAATGTTGATAACGACAGTGTCATCTTCACCATACTGATCTACAGTAGCCTGGTGGAGCAGGCACATGATCTGATAACTAGCTTAAACATCAAGAGGGCTTTTTAAACTAGTGTTATGATATTTTATGTAATGAAATTTTATAATTTATGGTTTAATTTGTATTTATTAATATTATGTATTATGTAATGAACTAGTAATTGCTATGAACTTATTGCAATTGAATAGACTCATCACTCTTGTGTTGCCTAGCCTCATTTGTGCCAAGTTAATGTTATCGTTGTGGGCCAATATTTAGTTTGTTTCACTGACCCCTTTTCATCCCTTCTCGCCGCAACTTGTTATACATTTACCATCACTTAGTACCGCACTACCTATCGAGAAACATGATACACGCTTTATAAACCTCAGCTCTGACTTGTAGAACCGAATGATTGTGTTGGGCTTGCAGTGGTTTTGAACGCACTAGTGGCTTTGCTGACCCTACAGCTCAAGCACTATTTATTCAATTTATTTTGATAGTCTCACTGCTGGTTCTAGTTACCAACCAAAATGACGATCTATCACTAATGCCTCGGTTCCCATACCCAGTGCATTCATGGTACTAGTTATGTAACAGTAGTGATAGACTATAATTGACACCTCGATTCTTGTGTCACGTGCATTCAAATTGTATATAGTGCCACATCAAGTCTATTATTGTCGATTAGTTACTTCATCTAATAATGATAGTATTGTTGTCCTATATAATTGTTCTTATACACCCTATATAATTGTTCTTATACACCCTCCTCCAAAGCCACCACACCGATGTCTCGATCTTCACCGCACGACCTACTCCATATCTCGGGATCGATGTCAAGTCTTGATCATCCACCCCGACGTTGGCCGCCTCCTCATCAACGCCTTAGCTCCCTCCACATGCCACGCGCCCTCCCAGGCCTCCACCACCACACGTCCTCCTCCACCACTCGGAGCCAACACCGAGTCTTGATCATCCACCCCAACATCTGCCTTCTTCACACAATCACCATTGCCCCCAAGGTAATTCCCAACTGTTACCTAGTCCTCCCCACTAGTCTAAGAAATTGGATGTGTGTTGCTACAAATGGTCACTTGATATAAGGTTATTGAGCAAAAATGGATGATTAAACCATAGAAACATTATGCATCAATTTGTGTCAATGATGATTTTATGTCTAATTAAAAAAATAGAATATGGAAGTACATGCAACTTCTGGCCTATGCACCAACAAGATGTAAACATACAAGAGGACTTGAACTTAGGTGGTCTAGGTGTACACATCCACATCCTCAACCAACTGAGGCCGGAAGTTGAACTTCGATTATGTAGAAAATCACATTCAAATTTTGGACACACAATTGAGGCATAAATGTATATTTTTGTTTTTATTCCTTGGTGCAATAAAGTCGTATAGAAAATCGATTCCTAGTATAGCGCTATATTTTAGTGGACTAGTTTTCTTGGAAAGTGAAGATATTTATGGATAGATGCAGTTTGCCAATGATGATTTTGTATATTACGTAGCTTTTATCTGATGCAGGATTTCACTAATGATGTTTTGATAGCCATCATTAAGAAATCATATCATGAAAGATTGCACCTATGCAGAGGGAGTGTGGAAGGTGCATTATGTTTGGTGCCAACTTCCTTCTTCTGTTTTAGTGAAATTTCATCTACTAGGATTAGTGACAAAACTTGTAGATATCATAGCAAGGAATGTTTTACAAGGGCAGAGGTGGAAGGTGCATTATGTTTTCTGGGTGCTCCACCTAGGACTATTGGAGACACCCTCGTACCCTTTTGCCTCGATGAAATTTCCTCAACCAAACATAGCATTAGCCAACAAAATATTGCAGAGGGCTCATGTAGCGAAAATAGCCCTATTAGGCTATGATTGTGATTTTGGTAATTAATGACAACATAGTCATTGGGACTAATATGTTTATCAAGTATATGCTTTAGTAGGTCTCATGGATGCAACAAAAGAGAAGTCGCCGAAGCCGGAACAAAGAGAGGAATGAATTAGACTTGTTCCATGAATTTTGATGTGATCCAATGGAATGGATTTCGGTATAATCTTGTAGAACTCTTCACAAGCTTTCCATAAAGCCAAAGATCATCAAAATTGGAGTTCAGAGCGAAACATTGTGCCCAAAATATATAACATTGTTCTGCTGAAATTTGCTTGACCGGATAGTCCGGTGCTACATAGGATAATCCGATAGTACAATAAAAAATAGTCCGGTGTTCATAGAAAATTTGAAATGGAATCTTTTGCCTCACTGGATGATCCAGTGTTTACAAAGAGCTATTATTTCCAAAGACCTCCAAAATGAAATTATGCACATAGGATAGTCCGGTGCATTTGTCCGGTGTTCAATAAGTTATCACAGGATAATTCGGTGTTCACAGATGAGTCTGAGTGGGTTCCAACGGCTAGTTTTTCTGCTATACTCACCGGATGATCCGGTGTTCACAAAATGAACACACCAGACTATTATTTCCAGAGAGCATCAAAATGAACATATACACAGGATAATCCGGTGCATTTGTCCAGTGTTCAGTGAGTCATCACAGGACAATCCGGTGTTTACAGAGGCTTGAGTGGATTCCAACGACTAGTTTGTGAGAGTGTACTCACCGGATGATCCGATGTTAGTAGTACTATTCTCACCGGATCATCCGGTGTTAACAGCTTTTTAGAGCCGTTGGGTTAATGGCTAGTATGCGAGTTTGAGACTATAAATACCCCTCCACTCAGTCTTTTAAATGTGCTGGAGTCCAGAGAAGTTCATATACACCTGAGAAGACATCCAAGCCACCAAAGTGCTTAAAGTGATCATCTAAGGCGATTAAGCACAAGATTAGTGAGTGATTAGTGCTTATAGGCCTAGAGAGTGAATTGCTAGGTGATTGCTGCCTAGAGAGTGGATCAAGAAGTGATCCAACAGTGTACCTCTTGGTACGTCGGTACTTTGGAGTCTTGGTGACTCGCCGGCAAGCTTGTTGACCCTCCGACTTGGTGTTGAGTGGCGGCAAGGCAATTGTGCGGGGACGCGGAGACCCTTGCCTTTGTGGCTCAAGATCCAAAGTGATCACGACGGCAAGGAACCAGAAGAGAGGCTAATGGTGAGACCTTACCTTGGTGGCTTGATAGCTCATCTGGGTGGAGGCCCTGTCTTTGTGACTCGGTGGCTCAAAAGCCGTGACCAGGTGCCGACCGGGAGCATATACTTTGTAGAGCTCCAACGTGGATTAGGGGTGACATTCATGCCATCGATACTACGAGAAAAAAAATCCTTGTGCCAAGTTTGCTCTCTACCTTATTTACGTTTCCGCACTTACTTACTTGCAATTTACCTTCTTAGATAGGTTACAAGCGCTTTGATCGGTAGAGTAGAGCACATTTAAATAGAAATTGATATAAGTTTATCTTGTATTATTTTTTTAGCCGAAATAGTTTTAAGTGTCCTAATTCACCCTCCCTCTTAGGACGTCACCGATCCCTACAATTGTTATCAGAGCCTCATGTTCTTGATAAGCTTAAAATCTTAGAGTTGTGATGTCCGGGGTTGAAATGGATTCTCATAGTGCTCCACTTTTCGATGGCACAAATTTTTCGCGTTGAAAAATTCTAATGTCTTGTTATTTGCAAGCTAGAGGCTTAGATGTTTGGAGAGTCACCGAGGAATGGATGAAAACTCGTATCACCAACAAAGAGAGGCAATTAGATGCATTGGTAAATAATATCCTTTTATCATCTATATGTGTTGATGCATTCAATCGTGTTTATTCTCTCACCAATGTACATGATATTTGGAATAGTCTCATTGAAATACATGAAGGCACAAAGGATGTACGCAATGAGAAATATCATGTACTTGTTACGAAGCTTAATGGCATCAAGTAACTACCCTATGAAAGTGCTAATGACATGTACTCACGTTTAAATATTCTTGTCAATGAGATCAATGGGTTTGGTTTGACACCAATTGAAGATGATTAAGTGGTGAGAAGAATACTTTAAGATCTTCTTCCAAAGTACAAGTTGATCGTCTCTATCATCTACGATAACAATGACATTAAGAAGATGACTCCAAGTCAAGTGCTCGGCAAGATCACCGCTCATGAGATGACAATGAACATGGGGGTGAAAGCTTCTTCCTCATCCAACACCAAGAACCTTGCTCTCACAAGCAAGCAAACTAAATGTCAACACATGAAGGCAAGGATGAGAAGACAATAGCAAGAGTCAAGCTCAAGTGAAGATAATGAAGATGAAAATGAAGAGAGCTATGAAGAAGATGAGCAAAGCACCTCAAGAGTTGAAGAGATGAACCCCAAAGTGGCCAAACTCATCTCACAAGTGAAGAAGAATATCAAGAAGATCAATACTAAGATTGATCACCCAATCTCCATGAAGGACTTGGTCAAAATAATTGATCATATTAAAAAGGAGAAGAAGAAAAACTAAAAACAAGAGAGAGACAAGGGGAAGAGCTAAAGCATTCACAAGCATAGGAAGATGGGTGAGTGATGATAAAGATTCAAGCTCAAGTGATTAAAGTATCACCATCCACTCTTCCAAGAGAAGCTTTTTCTTAAGGTCATCATCACACAAGTCGTCTCGCAAGCCATCCTACAAGTGCCTTATGACCAAAGGTATAAATAGCGATGTAAGTGATGATGAATCCGATGAAGATTCTCCTTCCTATGATGAACTCCTTCATTTGATCAATGAGTAACAAATGACCCTTAAAAAATAATCAAAAGAGCTTAAGAAATTCAATGCACTTAATAACATTCATCCTACCTTTGTTTCTAATTATGAACAATTATTGTGCAAATTTAATTTACTAAATAAAGAGCATGAAGAGCTTAAGGCTAAATTTGAGTATATTGAATCTCAAACTAAGATCCCTTTGAAACAATCTACCTCTATTTTTAATTACAATCCTAAAGTTGATGCTTTCACTTCTTATTATGATTTATATGCTTTATCTAGCTCACCCATTTGCAATGAGATTTCTGTTGAGAATGTTGTTGTAGAACAATCTAATGAACACATTGCACAACAGAATGATGAGCTTAAAAAAGAAGTGGAGAAGCTCAAGGAGGACTTGGTGAGATTGAAGGGCAAAGGACATGTTCAACTTACTCAAGATAATAATGCTTTCATAGTGAAGAAGCTTGCGGAGGGGTCAACCGTGACATGCTTCATATGCCATCAAGAAGGCAACAAGTCATTCCAATGAAAATAAGTCAAGAAGGAGACTAAGGAGAAGAAGATGGAAAACCTCTCCAACAAGACCTCCAACCTCTACACCAAGCCCAACTATAAGAACAAGATAAAGAGCAACCACTACAAGCTCAAGAAGAAGAAAAATGGCAATGTGGTTGCACACATGGTTAGAAAGAAGGATCGGAGGTGGAACCAACCCATTTGGGTGCCCAAGGAAGTCATCACCAATATGAAGGGGTCCTAATTGATTTGGGTTCCAAAGAAGACTTGAAGCCCGAGCCGGCTATGGAGACTTAGAGGCTTGACTTACAAGATGAAGTGAAGATTTAAGTAAAGAAGCCAGGCGTACAAGATAGACATATTGATAAAGATTATGATCATCACATACCCAAATCCCCATCCAAAGGTAAAAGAGGTAAATATAGCTAGATTCTTGTTCATGCATTTTGTTTTACTTCTAGCTCATTTGCCTTGTCTAGAATTGTATGTACTTATTTCAATTTATTGCAATACCTAGTACAGGTTTTCATAAGGTAGGTTGCTTGTATTTCTCTCTTATCCAAGAGTAACCTATATGGTTTATTAGTGGTAGATTTCTTCTATGGTACTAGTTTTACATTTGATATCTTTTATGTGCCATGATCCAATCTATAGGACAAGTCCCCATTGTTATCAATAGCAAGTGCATATATCTCACAAGTATTCAACACTTGTATGCACATATTTAGGGGGAGTATATTCTATAGTTTGTGATTTTAAGATTAACATGTGTTGCAAATTGTATCTCTTGTAGTCTCATGGAGCAATCAACATGTCCCTGGAGGTATGCAATGCTTAAACGTTTCAATTGATATTATTGTCAAATCTTTATTCATTTAAGCTACCTCCATGTATAATATAGCTTAAACTTCCTATCTTGACATATTATCTAGTTGTGCATATGTTTCTTTCTCATCATATATATGCACATATATAGGGAGAGTTTAGACTATATTATGTGAGTTTCATTAATTATGATCCATGTGCTTTCATAGCTTTTAATTGGTATCATTACAATTGGTATAATTTTTAATTAGATCATAATTTTTGAAGCTCTCTCCCATGTGCTCTAATATTTTTCCCTTTAAGTTCAACATGTGCATATAATCCTTATAGGCCTAGAGAGTGAGTTGCTAGGTGATTGCTGCCTAAAGAGTGGATCAAGGAGTGAGCCAACAGTGTACCTCTTGGTACGCCGACACCTTGGAGTCTTGGTGACTCGTCGGCAAGCTTGTTGACCCTCCGACTTGGTGTGGAGCGGCGACAAGACGATTGTGCGGGGACGTGGAGACCCTTGCCTTTGTGGCTCAAGCTCCGAAGTGATCACGGCGGTAAGGAACCGGAAGAAAGCCTAGTGGTGAGACCTTGCCTTGGTGGCTTGGTGGCTCATCCGGGTGGAGGTTTTGTCTTTGTGACTCGGTGGCTCAAAGGCCGTGACCGGGTGCCAATCGGGAGCATATCCTTTGTGGAGCTTCAACGTGAACTAGGGGTGACATTCATGCTATCGATACCACGGGGAAAAAAATCATTGTGCCAAGTTTGCTCTCTCTACCTTATTTACATTTCCGTATTTACTTACTTGCAATTTACCTTCTTAGATAGGTTGCAAGCGTTTTGATCTGTAGAGTAGAGCACATTTAGATAGAAATTGATATAGATTTATCTTGTATTATTTTTTAAGTTAAAATAGTTTTAAGTGTCCTAATTCACTCTCTCTTAGAACGTTACCGATCCCTACAGCTCAACCTACATGCACGTATTTTATGATAACGAAGATGTAGTCCTCTTAAATGATACTAAGCTATGTCAATTTACATATCGATTTCTACTTTTCAATGTGTACATATATAAATGATGAAACTATATGTAAATGATAAATTGTATATGAACTATTTGTGACATGTGATGATTATCTATATATGTGAATTATATATGTTGTTTTTTAAGTATCACTACCATTTTGTGGCTTAGAAAGACAGTGATAGTAGATATATCATTGTCGGTAGTTCGAACAAGTGGTAATAATGGTAATGGCACAGCCACAGCAGTGGAAGTGGTAATATTCCTGTCGGTTCGTAAATCAAATCGACAATGATAATGATGATATTAATACTAGTTCATGACTCAGACCAATAGTGATACTATAATATCACTAACGGTTCCACAATTAGTACTGATACTTCTAGATTAACTGTGTTGATTGAGCCTTTCGGCCACTTCTATGTTATGTGTACGTGTAAAGGGGCGTCTCACAATCGAGTTCGTGAGAACCAGGGGAGAAGCGGCCGTTTGGACAGACCCTTTCGCTTTTTTCCACCGGAAGTCCAGAAGCTGTCCCAAAGGAGCCATCATCTAAAGAGAGAGTGACCCATGACGACAAGAAAGAATGGGAACACATTCAGATCTTGTCAGACTTGAACTTAACGGAAAAAAGAAAGGTTAAAAAAAAAGGAGTCAAAGAAAAGACAGTAGATGTTCCCCATGTCAAATCAGAAAAGAGTCATTCCATTAAACTAAGAAGCAAGTTCTGTCTGTAAGAAGGGTCGCGATTGTAAGAAGGGTCGCGATCCAACAGGGGTGACCTAACTCCAAAAAAGGCATCAGATAGTAAGCAGAGCACAAGCATAGGAAAGTATAAAGTTTATATTTCAATTTCCACTGGAACAATGTCCTCCACCACCTGCTGCCCCCCATGTTTCGGTTGTTGAATTTCCGCATTGGCCACTGTGTGACGATATTCCAAGTCCGAGGGGATCAAAAGGGGACAAGAATATTATCTGACGATACGCACCAAAGCTGAAAAGGATCTTCATTTCCTGCTCTACTGCCCCAGCACATCCGTGGTGTCTGCCATCACATATCAAAGCACTGCAGTTTTGTGATGAGACAAATTGATGTAGGAGTTACTTGCTGGCTTGCTGCGAAATTTCCACTAGTTGTTGCGTTCCAAATACATCCTTAGCTTATTTCAGGCGCCACAGGAAACGACAATACTATTTATTCGTTAAACTCCTCTCTCTCCCTCGATATCGACAAAATTTTGTTGTTTAGAGACTTGTGTTTCCATGGTCCACCTTTTTTTGGCTTGATCAATCTGTCTCATCACAAAACTAGATATATAATTTCAGTTTGGCCCCTCTAGAAAGGTACAAAGACATCGCATGAGGTCATGGCCGGTTCCGACTTCTACGTACGCCAATGGCCATGAACGTGTGGCTGACCTGAAGCACAAAAATTGTACCAATCCAGCATCGCCTCATCTCTCCATGCGATTTTAGTGACCTCTTGCTGACTGAAAAAAAATGACAGCTTAGTCATCTTCCAAGTAAAGCGACAAGATAATTTTGGATTTAAATGAAGAGACTAATGAAAGGCTAGTGAGACATTAGGCCCTACAGTGATCAAGTTTATTTAATTAAGGGGAAGGCTTTTTTTTTATAAATTATAGCATGTGAGGCTTTTGTATGATGTGACAAAATAAAAGTTTTCTCTTTTTTTAGCATGATTATGAGTTGATCTCTCTTTCTCAAAGAAAGAAGATGTCATGTCTTTTCATTAGGACAAGTAGCTTTCATTGCTACTTTCTATAGTTTTTTGTTGTTGTGGAAAAGTAGTTTCTATAATTTGTTCTGCATCTGATGTTTGGACTTGATTTGCAGCCCAAGTTTCCGATTCATGGGTTGGGCTAGATAATGGAGGGGTGGAGCAGGGTCCAAAGAGTTAGTACTGTAGGCAAAACTAAGCCCATTACCTGGCGTGATAAAAAGCTGAGATACCAGTTTTTTTCTTTCGGAATTGCTATATATTAGTCAACTAATTACAGTCTTATTGTTAAATTTATTCGTTTAACGTTGATGTAATTTTTCCTTGTAATTTTACAAAACGAAAAGGAAAAAAGGTAGTTTCATAATGGCAAGTGTGCATATCGATCTTGTGAAGGAACAATTTCTGCCAAAATGTTAAACAAGTTCAATTCCTTTCAACTGCTTCTCATATAGTTCCTGCTGATGTCAGTGGAAAGTGGATAATGCAGTTTGTAATTCTGTATTCTTAAATAATTGCCTGAATTTTAATTTTAAGATTTATTTACTTTTTTCTTTGAACCATAGTCGATAATAGATGAATAGGGACAAACATTATTCAATTAATCAGTTAGTTGATGGCAGTGACTCGGGTTTCATGAATCTTTGATGCGGGGATGGTGTAAGAAATTTTCTTTGTGTTTTTCTTGTGTTTTAAACATAGGGGCCATCTATAGAGCTTTCAAGTGTTTTGGGCTCAACACAAGAACTTTTTAGCCATCCAATTTGAGACGTATAGCTCAGGTTTTACCTGACTTTGGTAGTAAAAAATCGGGTGTTGTTCGTGACTCCAGCACCCAAAATCGAGTTTTACCTAACTCCGCCACCCATCGGGGGATTTTTAGGGTCCCCCGCAACCGATGCAGTACCTTCATTCATCTGCCTTTTCTTTGCAAGATGAATCTTCCCTGCTAGATCCTTCGCCAGATCAACATTTACCAAGGACGAATCAAAACCAGCAAGCACAGCAGAAACACAGAATTAGGGCTGCAGGGACCCATCATAGTCGGCTATAAATAACCGTGTGGAGAAGTAAGAACCCGGGAGACCCTGACGTCAACGCCTAGTCAGAATCACCTAGCCCAGATCAGATAGATCTACGCGGGCTAGTGGCGGATCCAGAGCCATCAAGTAGGGGCTCTTCCTCTTCCACGCCCAAAAATTGAAGGAGGAGGAGGGCTTGGAGATTCCCAAGACTTGCCCAAGGGGGCAGGTGTAGAGCACGAGAGGCAATGGGATATCATCCTTCTCAAAGAAGGTGTAGAATCCGCTCTCGTCTAGCCCTAGGTCGCCATGGCAGCGCTAGGGTTTAGACATAGCGGTGCATACGGGTTTATATATGGTCTACCGCCATTTTGCTTGTTCTGAAGTGCAAATATCAATCCACAAAAACACAAGAACAACTTTCATGGAAGAAAGAAAAGTAAAGCAACATATCCTTTTTCACTGCTTCCATTTCCTCATTGGGACCAACACTATCGATTCCAGGTCATCAGCTACGGCATCTCCAAATGACTTTGAGTCCGTGTGATTTGCAGTCCCAGTGGGACTTTATCAAAAAAATTGGTTATTCCAGTTCAGTTACATGATTTTGATTATGTGATCTCATGAGCCTTTGAAAAAAAAGTAGTATCTTTACTCTTAGATCAATGTATAGATGGTTAGTGAGATGCTCTCCTGACATCTCATATGAGCACATATGGAAAGCTAAGATACGTATGAAAATCAAAGCATTTCTTTGGCTATTAGAGCAAAAAGCACTCCTCACTAAGGACAGTATGATCAAAGTAATTGGGCTAGTGATGGTACTTGCTACTTTTGTACTCGGTGAATCATGTATTCATCTTTTTTTTCCCCTTTGCCCTGTGGCTAAAGCGACATGGGGTTTTGTTGCTCTCTTCATTAGAGCTGATTTTGTTCCTAGCTCTAACACTCTAACTATGGATACTATGGCTAGATTAGAAGATTCCTACCTCAAGGAAAGATATTTCATGTGATTGGTTTAGCTGTAGTTTCTTGAGCCATTTGGAAAGCGCGTAATAATACATGTTTTGAAAGGAAGCTAATCCATGATCCTAGTGAGATTATATTTCATGCTTGTTCACTTCTAAAAATTTGGGTAGAACTGTTGAAAGGCATGAGTAAGTAGGAGATGATGCAAGGAGCGCAAAGCTTACTAAATATTGTGATGAGTGTTCTTGCTGCTCAACAATAGTCTTCTACTAGAGCTCTCCCAAGCAACCAGATGATTATCTCTGAAGACCAGCCTGAAGATGATGAATAACTGTTTGAATGACTATTTGAACTGTTGTCTCTTATTCTATCCTTTCTGTGCGGATGTAAGACACTAAACGATTGGTTCCATTACTTGGTAATAGAAATGGGGTATCCCCGTTTTTTTAAAAATAGCTTGTGACATCCTGCTCCGCATATCCCAAGTATATCTGGTTGCGGTCAACCCATGTGAAGATCTAGTAGAACCACCAGATTCCACATCTGCAGTAAGATGAACCATCATGCTGAATGCCATGATATCTTGAACTACTCATTGCCAACTCACATGGCAATGCAATGGAGAGGCAGTAGGCACTGCTGACACTATGCACTAGGGCACTCATCATTGTGCTATGCCTTCTACCGCTTCTTTAGCGTCTCCTTTTGCCTTTTTTTTTCATCTGCACGTTGTCTCGTCTCAGATACATTTTGTTAAAAAATAATCATTTCGCGTTGTAAGAATCCATTCTAAGATTTTGGGTGTTTGTCCAGCACAAGGTCTTCCACCACTAAATGCCTCTCTCTTGTTTCTACTTTCGATGGCCTAAGCATGGGTACGCATTGAATTGATCTACACACCACAATCTTGATTCCTGAACACAAACTAATAGCAGATACAGATACATATGCATGAATAGTTCTTTGCCTTCAAAATATGAGTACATATATAAGACCAATCCTCTTTTGTGGAATCGTCCCAAGGATATATAGACTCTATTTGGTAGAGCTCTACCTTTGAGTTCCATGTCAAATTTTGAGATTGTAGATTAAAATAAAGTAGGTTAAGTATCAGTTTTTAGTCTAAAATAGAAACAAGATTGCTCATCTAAATATCCTCAATGTACCTATAACTCAATCTCCATGAATTTCTATAGCTAGAAATATCTAGCTCCAAGAATTTTTAGAGCTGAAGCTCTGCCAAACAGGGCCATAACAACAAAATAGCTTTGTGTATTCCTCTCCCAGTCTCCCTACATTGTGATCCACAGTTCAGGAGTTATTAGTTTTGTTATAGGCTAATCACCCCGAGCTGGTTTTCTTGTGTGAAATCAGGCAATCCGAGGAACGTGTCAAAAGGTTGAAGTAGAGGCTAGGCCTTTGTGGTTTTGATGCTATGGGAAGTGACAGTCTGAGTGGTGTCCTTGCTCTATTTTGGCGTGAATCTTTACACATTGAGGTACTAGGGAAAAGCAATAGATACAATGATGTTTGTATACAGGAGAATGTCGGTGATCCGCCGTGGAGGGTGACTTTCATGTATGGTGAACCATGAACGGAGAACAGACATTTGATATGGAGTTTGTTATCAGCGTTAAAATCTAATTCGATATTGTCATGGATGGTGATAGGAGACTTTAATGAGGCTCTATGGCAGCATGAACAATTCTCAGTTAATTTGAGACCCAAGGCTCAGATGATGGCTTTTTGGGACATCTTAGCTGCATGTGAATTAACGGACTTCGGGTTTTCTGGGCTACCATTCACCTATTGACAATAACCAGAACGGACGAAGGAGTATAAAGGTGTTGCTTGACAAAGCATGTGCTGATGTAAAGTGAAGGGATTTGTTCCCCAACACGGATGTGGCACACCTAACTTCGCCAATGTCAGATCATTGTCCACTAATACTAAGTCTCCATTAAGAAGATGTTGCTCGACCTCGTGGGAGAGTTTCGCGTTATGAAATTATGTGGGAAAGGGAGGCTGCCCTCCTAGAGGTTATATGCAATGCATGGCAGAAGGAAAAACTAGGTGAAAATCTTGCGCTTGTGGTATGTTTGCTGCAAACAGTAATGAAAGAGCTCCATGTGTGGAGCTATAAGAAGTTTCGTAATGTGTTGAGAGAATTGGAGGATATGCTTAAGGAACTGGCATCGCTGGAAAGTTCAGGTGCAACGAGATCCATTATCAGGCAAAAGAATGATCACATGAATGA
Source organism: Phragmites australis (assembly GCF_958298935.1). Taxonomy (NCBI): domain Eukaryota; kingdom Viridiplantae; phylum Streptophyta; class Magnoliopsida; order Poales; family Poaceae; genus Phragmites; species Phragmites australis. The sequence goes on from NC_084928.1 coordinate 30,195,943, forward strand.
ACTCTTGTATATGGAGGAGATGTTGTGGCTACAACGCTCAAGAATAAATTGGCTCCATGAAGGTGATTGTAACACTAGATACTTTCATCAGAAAGTGGTTTGGCATTACGAAAAAGAATCATATAAAAAATCTTAGAACTTCGGATGGAGTGTGGTGTGATGTCTCTACTGATATGGAAAGGATGGTGTTCATACTTCAAGAAAGTAAATACAAAAGACCCAACTTTGCAGCCAAATGCAGTTCTTGAGATGTTTGGTGCAAAGGTAATGGAAGACATGAATAAGCAGTTATGTATAGAGTTCACGGGAAAAGAAATATCTAATGCACTCTTCCAAATTGGTTCACTTAAAGCCCCATAACCGGATGGTTTTCTAGCTCCGTTCTACTATCAGATACTCTTAAGAAGAAGGTGACTGCAACAATTCTAACTTTTTTTAGAGAAGGTGTCATGACAAACAATGTGAATGAAACATCTATTGTTCTTATACCAAAAAAATTCTTAGCTGGAAGGACTGAAGGATTTTCAAATGATCAACTTATGCAATGTGCTATACAAGGTTGTGTCAAAATGTTTAGTTAATAGATTATGTCTTGTGCTTGATGAAATTATATCTGAAAATCAGAGTGCTTTCGTGCTGGGGAGTCTAATCTCGGATAATGCAATAATGACCTTTGAATGTCTGCATTATATACAATAAGGTGATAATTTGGAGGAAGCATGCTGTGCATACAAATTGGATCTTTCCAAAGCGTATGAACGTGTAGATTGGGACTTCCTTGAGAAGGCTATGTCCAAGCTTGCTTTTGTTGTTCAATGGATAAAATGGGTGATGCAATGTGTCAAGACATTTAAATATACAGTCAAATTTAATGGCCGATTATTGGAGCGTTTCACACCGTCACGAGGTCTCCGCTAAAATGACCCTTTGTCACCATTTTTGTTCTTATTTGTTGTTGATTCATTCTCTGCTATGATTCAAGATGCAGTGATGACAAGAGGTTTGCACCCTATCCTAATTTTCCCTATTGCTTCACCGGTGTCTAACTTGCTTTTTTGCGGATGATACGATGTTATTCAACAAAGCTGCGATAGTTCAAGTGGAAATTATATGTGATTTGCTACAGTAGTATGCACTTGGTACAGGATAGCTAATTAACCTGGGAAATTGCTCAATTTTGTTTGGTGAAATCTGTCCTACGGGAACCCAGGAGGAGGTGAAGTATATTTTGGATGTATTTAGGGCTGCCAGTTCCGGAGGGAAGAATGAATAGAGGGAAGTTCCAAACTTTACAAGCTAAAATGAGCAAGCACATGGTTGACTAGGGGAGAATTGTTTGCCAAGTGAACGCAAGGAAATTCTAATAAAGTCAGTGGTGCAAGACTTACCTAATTATTTCATGAGTGTGTTCAAATTGCCAATGTTGGTGTGTGATGCCCTAACAAGAATGATACGAAGGTTGGTCGGGTGTTGAAAACGGGAAACCCAAAATGCATTGGGTTGCATGGGATAAAATGCTCTTCCCAAAGAACCGTGGTGGTCTTGGTTTTCGTGACATGCGTCTCTTCAATCAGGCTTTACTAGCTCACCAAGCTTGGTGTTTGATTGACAGACTGAAAAGTTTATATTCCCGGAAGTACATACTATCGACTCAATTCACAGTTGATCTCGTTATAACTGAAGTATATATTACTTTTTGAGATATATATACTATTTTTTAATATGTATATATTCATTTCTGAACACCCATTAGAAAGGGAGTATGAATACCTAGATGTACATAAAAGGAATCCTATATGTGTGTGTGTATGCTCTGCCTAAATTTCATTGAATATTCAGTTGTGTGTATGCTCTGCCTAAATTTCATTGAATATTCAGTCTTGTTTAAAACTTGATAATTTCATATTTGCCCTGTAGAAGGAACAAAGATCGCATGAGCTCATGCACTACTAAAAAAACATTCATTACTTATGGTTCAAAAAACAACACTAATACTGTTTGAACCGGCAATAATAAAATTATCACTACTAGTTTGTGTTATGAATCGGCAGTATTAGTCGGTCCCAAATCCAATGATTTTGGGACCCAAAAAAATTGCACTCGACAAACGAACCTCCACAATATTTGTGACTTGTGACGAATCCCTCGTGGCTTCTATGAGAGTCAATTCATCGAATATAGTAAATTACGCACCGAAGCAGTTTATGGGAGTTGAACCCGTGACCTCGTCCTTCGTATGAAGCTTTCTTACCATTTTACCTCACAATTTTAGTTGATAGCTATGGGCTAATTTATTTCTTTTGATCTTTCTTGTATAAATCTTTAGACGATTATTTGGATATTTTTATGGCTTCAAATAAAAAAGTTATTAACTACAAAGTTGTAGATGTCGTTGATGGCTACAAATTTTATATAAAGTTCATCTCTATCTGATTCAATATAAAAAAGTTTGTCTCCAATCCGTACACTGTCGATAAAACAGTCATAAGTTTTGCATACAGAATCCGATTTCGACGTTCGACCTGTCCTTTCGGGGCACATCTGAAAAAAAAAATATCATTGTTTCCACCGGTACCTTTCTTGAACCCCAAAAAAGGCTTTAAAAACTATCAACAGGACCTTTAAAAATTTTAGTCTAAAATTGACATTCTCCAATTTATCTAAATTTTTTTAAGACCTAGTGCAATATCTGAAAGTCAGTGTTTCGCAGATGTTTCATCAATACTATTTACCAAACTCACAATAAAAATCTTTCAAGTTGCAATTTTCATTTTGTTTTTGGTTTTATGTGGCTTTTTCAATCCTACCTACTAGTGTTACACTAAATTCGGCAGTTTATTTTGTAGTCCAGTACGTTATTTTTACTTTGACAATATTTTGATAATTATTTAGGAATATATAAGATTTTAAATAAAAAAATTTATCAACTACAAAGTTGTAGATAACGTTTATCTCCATCCAACTCCGCATAAAAAAGTTACGAATTTCCCAAGATGGACTGCATTTTATTGTCATTTCCGGTTAATATAATGGACCGGTAGTGATAATACCTCTATTATCGCTATCGGATTTTGCCAAATAAACTATTACTATCAATTTTTTATAAGAATTAGTAGTGATTTTATCACTCTCGATTATTTTTAAATCGATAGTGAAAGAAGCTCGTCCCTAATCAGGACAGTAGCTTTCCACTACTTTGTATGTATAGTTTCTGCATCTGATGCTTGGGCTGATTTGCAGTCCAAGTTGTCCACTCATGGGCCGGGCTAGATTAGGCCGAGGGTGGACCTGGGCCTAGCCGATGGTAAGCCCAGAATTTGGCCCAACTGAAATGGCTTGGATCCAAGCTGCCAAGCTGTGGTCAGCAGCAACCTGATCTGCTAATTTCGAGAAAAAAAAAGCAACCTGATCTGCTGCCAGTCAAACTAAGCACTTGTTCCAAATGCCAAGCTGTTTTACCTCCCCAAACCATCCGGATTCCGAGTCCTGGACCGATTGGCTGCCCATCTTGCCGATTTTTTAGAAGAAGAGAAGCATGATCTCGGTAATATAAGCTTCAGCTTCACAATGATCATCAATCAGTCTCACACGTACGAGATGCACACTGAGAACGACGACCGAAATTCGTCACGAGGAGCACGGCAGGGAGAAGCAAAAATCCCTTCCGCTTTGGCGCGATATCTATACTGCTGCCTGCACTTGGATAAAGGAGTCCAGTAAAAGGATGTCGATACAAGTAATAAGATAATTTAAAAGATCAAAAATAGGAGAGATTTACCAGCGATAAAGATCGTAAGACGTAATACACATATCATCGTCAGAAAGATTACTTAGAGGCAAAGAATCTAAGAAACTTAGTATCCAAAGAAATTACCAAAGTCTATAAATATGTGAGGGTTTTCAGAGTTTCCTTGAGCCAATTATTTGAGAGTATTGTACTAGAGTTCTAGAAGAGAGAGAAGAGAGAGCTTAGCCTATGATTTAGATGGAAGTTGTGTATCCAAAAACACTTTGTAATTCGTCGAAAATATGGTGTTCCTCTACAAGTAATGAATATTGAGTTTCCTATTACATTTATGTTTATCTCCTTCTAATTTCTCTCTATTGGCTCTCTCGCATGATTATAAGTTTTTTAGTTTTGTTGTGATTTTCGTTTTTATAGGAGAGCTGAATTTTTGCATCGCGTTGAAGTTATTGTTCTTGTTGCTATAGAGATAAGAATCATCTATAAGTTAATCTTGAATCATATCTTACCTCTAGATCCATCACCTTGGATAATTTCTTCACCTGATACCTAGTTTTGTTAGATCTAAGTGTTTCTTCTTCCAATTGTAAGTTTAGCTATGACATTTGGAATGGTATTCTATAAAACCTAGAGTTCAGATCTATTCATTGAAGATGTTCTTTACAGAGTTTTTTGTTGTGATTTATTCTTTTTTCTCTCGTTTAGAATAGACCATCCAATAATTTAGTGAGGCTCCTATTCACCCTCTCTAGTCGACTTCATCGGTCCTACAATTTAGGTATATATAAGACTTTAAATAAAAATGCTATTAACTACAAAGTTGTAAATCTCATTGAGAACTATAATTTTCATATAACGTTTATCTCCATCCGACACCATATGAAAATGTTATGAATTTCCTAAGATAAAATGCATTTTATTGTCATTATCGGTTAATATAACGGATCTGCAGTGATAGTGGAGGCTATCACTACCGGTTTTTACCGAATGAGCTATTACTATCCGCTTTTTATAAAAACCGATAATATACTTTATCGCTATCGGTTATTTTCAAACCGGCAGCGAAAAAAGGGCACAAATCACTTTTGCCATCCCTAATGAGGACATGTAGCTTTCGACTACTTTCTATGCACTAGTAACCATGCACGTACGACACGCACGCACAATTTTCGTATATCTATGGTTTTCGATAAGATTTTAGAGCATAAAAATAAAAATAAACGATATAGCAACTAATATATGATTTTTCTCAAAATAAAAATAATATATGATTAAATAGATAATCACGTGCAAATATAATACCATAACTAATTTATCTTTCAAAACATATCGTGCCTAATGCACTTGACAATTTTCTATTCATGGGAGGGATGTCATAATCACATTCGTTCCCATTATACTTCAGTAGATCTACCAAAAATTACTTTCTCGATTGATAACTATTCTGCATGTGCATTGTATATCAATAACAAGGATCAATGCATTGTACACAGTAAAATTGATTATTTTTTCAACTAGCCAGTATGTGTCAGTACAAGAATCATGCGTAAGTTTTGTATATCTATGATTTTTTATATAGTTTTAGGACATCATCAAGAATTAAAATAAAATATACAGCAAGTAATATATGGTTTTTCTCAAAACAAATGAAATATATGATTTCTCTCAAATCAAGAATTAAAATGAACGATATATCAAGTAAGCAGGTTTCAAGATCTTGGCTTCAATATGTACTTCATTACTATATTCTTCACATTCTGATAGTTTCAATAGTTTTTTAACTAAAAGTTTCAATAATTATTCATTTATTTTTCATATGCAAATGCTAGAATTAGCTACTATATAGTATTTCTAAAGTAGAGATTTGCATCAGAAATAGAACAACACAAAATGGTTTAGCTCAAATTAGCCACTATGTAGTATTTTTGAAGGAAGCATGATGAGGCTAGGCACAAAGCAAAGCATCAATTACTTAAATAGAATCAACATAACACAAAAAAGTTTAGCTCACAAAATTGAACTTTTCATATGCATCAGTAAATTGAACTAATTTGACATATACAGAGCATGTTATAAGGGGTCATCTATTCTCATGTACAAAATAGATGAAAGAATAAAAAAGTTCACAATCTAATTGGTATTAAAAAAACAAAAAAAATGATAAACCTATTACATACTTGAACCTCGTAGAAAATTATGAATTGTGATTAATTAGTTTCACACGTGGATGTTCAGAAGCCAACACTAATCTGAATGGAAGCAGAAACAAATAATTGTGTTTATGGACACTATCTGAGGTACAAAATAAATGATAATTTAGATAGCAAAATAGAGAAATGGAAGAAAAAATAGTGAAGTGGAAGAACAGATAAATGCTTATAATCGTACCACTTCCCTTGTGATTGTTCAGATAAAAAAATAGAGAAGTGGAAGAAAAAAATAATAGAATAGTTGATTTGGGTCAGAAAGGGTACATCTCAGCAATTTGTCATACTAAATACCAACTCAACAATATTTTCTCCTAATAAACATGAGTTTCAATTTCCTTTTCTTATTTCAAAAGAGGGGCATCTGAAATATTGCGTAATATGGAACAAAAAAATATACACATCAAACTTCCCATAATATAATATGATGCTATGAAATCAACGCAATCTGAGATGTTTGTATTACATGGAGAAAAATCTGAAGAAAAAAACTAAAATGCGACCTGGAATGTTACCAAATGAAATCTGTGTCAAAAATACCAAATGCAGAACTAAAAAATTATGCATGAACTAAAAACTTAGAACACAAAATTGAGCATGAACTAAAGTAAAGCATGATTTGTTTGCAATCATAATCCATGATAACGCATAACAAAACAACTCAGAACACCAAATGATAATGCAGAAGAATAAAGAGGGAAGCACATAATCCAGCAATGAGCTTAGTGTTATACTGTTATTACGACAACAGCAATAATCAGATAGGCTCTCATCATATTATCCAACGAACAAAGATGTCTCAACAACAGTGAAGTACACAATCCCTAAAAAAACAAGGTATAATCTCTCACTATGATTTCGCTTCATTCTAGCACAAACAAATAACAAATGAAAATAAATTCCATGTTTGTTTCCTTTTTCCTATCTAAGATAAGATGTGTGTAAAGCCATCATCTCATGGGAATTGATCCAAAATTCAAGTCAGCGCTTCTGATGTATCATTTAGAAGAATATTTTGGGTCATCTAAAATGCCCATTTCAACTTTTGTCAAAATGAGTTAATTGAGCGCATCTTAAGGCCCCTTGTTCGTCCAGGTTCACCTCCTAAGAGAGATGACAAATCAAGCACTAGCATGTGGAGAAGTTCAAATACAGAAGGGTGAGCACCATATCATCAGCTAACAGCATTGCATTTGTATACAAACAAGGGCAATATGATGTACAAGCTTGTAGTTCCTTTTTCGGCTTCAGTAGTCTCAGATTGCAACAAAATTTCTTAGTCAACTTTGGACACAATAGAATAACTTGTAGTATCTTTGCCATCCTTGATAATTGACAATGAGATTTACTATCATAAAACACACACTAAAACATACGTATACAATAGAAGTAGAAAAGGTCATGTAACCTTAAAAAATCATCTGAATCTCCCTGATCATCTAGAGAAAGCAACTTCTGAAGGTTGCAATAACAATTATTTAGAAAGAGATGAGGATATGACTGGAAGGAAAGCTTTTAGCCAATGAGCTAGGTGAATTACCTTCAAATTCTCATAGCAAATTTCAAGGTCGTCATTTACCAAAAGATTATCAAAAAGACCTGGTTTATTGGACTGTTCAAGCTCAGCCCGAGTATTTCTTAGTCATTTCTGGATTTGCTCTTCTATTTTTGTACCACTGTATGACAAGAGAATGAAACAAGCATGTCATGTTATATGATTAGTAATGAAATAATCGACCACATGAGCCTAGACTATCAATACATTTTATGAACTACAAATAATACCATTCTCGAAGGCGCTTCTCTGAGTCACCCACGGTTTATGATTGATATGCACTCTCTAATAAGAATTTCTACAAGTTCTGTAGTGTTAGTATTTAAGTATAATCAAACAAGTGCAAGCAGTAATTCTCTTAAGCACAATACACTGATAAAATTGGTACCAGTGAGCTAGGAACTATCCTGTATTGATGAAAGTGCACTGCTTTGTCATGTTTTACCCGCATGAAATTGTGTTTTTGTTTTTAGTCATACTAACTTGTCGTAATGTTATTTTGCAGATATAGTGATCTCCTTGGCGAGTGATTGTACATTACTATGTGTCTATGTCCATAGAAAGCTATGCAAAGCAAGCAGTCAACACTAATATGGTTATTTCTTTTGAAAATGTTACCAAAACATGAGCCATATTGGCCGTCCTGAATCATCTTCAGGGCGTATTTCCCCGTCTTCCTTAGCTTGGGTCCAAGAACACCTGCAATGGCCATGCAATGATACAGATGGAAGAAAACTGAAGAAAGAAGCAGCAACAAACCTCTGTACATATATTCAGCTCTGTACATACACATATATTCAGCAGGCAATGATACACATTTGTTACCCCCAATAAATCCATATAAAAAGCCATTCAGCTTTGAGAAAATTAAACTAAATTGACAAGTATATGAAAAAGAATGGCATAGGAGATAACATTAATTTCTTGCCCTTCTAGTGCAGCAGTCCATGTCGATTATAATGAACCTCCTGGTAGAAATAAACCAAAAAGATAAAAGGACGTTTCAGAATGGGATGCATGCATATTTCCATGACCACGAGTCCACGACATCACATGTATGTGTAAGACATAAATGATAATTAACATTGCAGGTTTTCTGGTGTTCAGTTTACATGATAAGTTGCTCCCTCTATTTCCCAATATTTGAGCGGTCTGCATACCTAGGTTGCATATTAATTTAGAAAAAACAAGTCTGCAAACCCTGAATAAGCAAGTATAGATTCCTAATCGTAATTGGCATAAAGCACGAATATCTCATTTGCCCTGACCTAGGCAATCGCATTTGACAATCGTAAACAATGTATTATCTTAACATAATTTCACTATTTTCATTTTTGCACTCTATAGTTGCTTCAGTAAAGTAATAAGTGGACAATAATTGCTTAAGTTACTATTTGGTTGATTCGGGGCATGAATAGTAGCATATTTAATATAAGACATCGAACAACTGATCAAATATGCACGAGAATCAAACATAAAGCCACAAAAAGGAAAGATGTAGAGAAGGAGAACTAACCTTGGATTTTTTTTGAGAGAAGCTGTTGTAACATCCTGAGTTTTAGCATGTAAATTTATTACAAACTTCACTCTAAATTAAAAAATTTCTATATTTAAACAAATATAAAACCAAGAAATATATATTTGAACTATATATACTCGTATGTATATATTCGAATATATTATTTGGGCTAAGTATTCCAAATAGCACCAAGACAATTTCTGAATTAATTCATACTTTAATCTAGTTCATATGCTTTGGTTTGAGATCTTTATAGCTCTTTGTGTGGAGATTTGAATTTAAATATCTCTCAAATTCAAATCTACTCTTAAATTCTATTCAGCTCAAATCCAATTCAAATTCAAATTCCTTGATTAAAATCATCTTAGGAAGCTCAAGATTCAAGTTCAAATCATAATTCAAATATATTTATTTGAATTGATCCAAATCCAAAGTCAAATTGAAATTCAAATCTCTCATTTGAATTTTAATTCCAAAAACTAAATTCTTTTTTCTTTTTCTTTTCTTCCCCGAGTCGGATTCCTCTCTCCTCTCTGTTTTGGCCCAAACGCCAGCCCAGCCTCTCCTCTCTCCCTCTCGCGCGTGCTTGGCCCAGCTCCCATGCAGGCCCGCTCTCCGCACACTCGCTCGTGCTCTCCCGACCACGCCGGCCTGCCCGCTCGCCCGTGTCTCTCTCCCCTTTCTCCTCCATCCAGCGTGATGCACCCGTCGTTAGCCGCCGTTTTCCCCTCTCCAAGAAATATCCCGCACGCCTGACTGACCTCTGCTTCCCCCGCTCTCTCCTTTCTCTCTCACTCTCTCTCCGCCCATGCTTGCGCGCCCATATCCTGCCACGCTTTGCGACTTTCGCGCCTGCGCACACGCGTGGCCGGCACAGTCTAGCCATGCCATGGAAATAAAGGTGGGTGAGGCCTCGCTACCTCACTACCACTCAGCTCACCGACGATAGCGTGACACGAGCGATCGCACCGCCACGCTGCTCCCTTCCCCCTCTATAAATAGCATAGCCCCAGCCCCCTCTCATTCCCCTTTTTTCCCATTCACCGTCGCCATTGCACGCCACCGCAGCTCACCATCGTCGATCAGTCGGCCACGTGCTGCCTAGGAGCTCGAGGAGGACGTCAATCCCTGTGCCACAGTCCGTTCACCAGAAGCCGGACGGGAGCCCGCCCGCGCCAGTAGCCGAGCTGCCTCCATCGCATCACCGATCGTCGTCCAGCTTCTCACCATTTCCGAGGTCGGTGAGCTTCCAACCCTCTCGTGTAACCGCCTAGCTAGCATGTCGCCGCCCCCGTGCTTCCTTCTTAAGCGCTGCCGAGCTTTTGCTCTGCCACTGTGTTTTAGCTCACCGTCGGTGTGCTTGTGCCTCTTCTTGCGGTCCGGCCATCGTGCCGTCTAGTCCAGGGACCTTAGGCTCCTTTTTCTTGCAAGTAAATCACGCTTAGGCTAGGGGAAATGCTGCCCAATTTCTGTGCCATCGCGTAGACCGCCTCCGCCCGTCGACCCTAGCCCGTCGCTGATAAAGCCCCAGACGAACTTGCCATCGCGTGTAGAAGCCTGACGACCATCCGTCGTCATGAAACCCCAGCGGGTGAGTGATTCCGGCGAACCCTCCGGCGTCGCTCTACCGCAATTGCTCGTCGTCGATTCCCCCCTTCGCTGCTTCGCTCGGACCGATGCGCCCACGCCCACAGCACGTGTGGCTAGGTCGCCGTATGCGCGCTACTCGGCCTAGCCGAGTAGGCTCGCTCGACCCAGTAGCGGTCGGCCCGTCAGGCCGGCCCAGTCACCCAAAGGCTATGCCCCAGTGGGCTGGTCCATCTTCTTAGCCCATAAAGCCGACCAGCCCAACCCAAGTGGGCCAGTACTGTGCAGCTCAAGCCCAGTCAGCCCATCTAGGCTCAGACCGGCCTAATCTGAGCCCGTTTCAGCCCAACCAGTACTGTTCATGAGGATCTCACCGAGTCACTATTCACGTGGATCCAAGCTACTATTTAGTGGGCCCCACCTGTGGGTCCCACCTATGAGGCGGTGGATGCCGGGGGCAGGGGTAGCGACCCCTCTTTTTTGCGACGACACATAGGGGCTGGAGGTGGCGGATGCTGGGGGCAGGGCGCACGTGGAGGCAAGCGGGCAGTAGACCGGGTTAAGGCAGAAAGACAGAAAAATTGACGCATTACGGTGGGAAATGCGAGGGCCGTTGGATTCAATCAGAAAGGGTTAATGGGATGCTCATATCAAACGTATTCGCGTATTTATAGTTTAGATTTCTGCATCTGATGCTTGGGCTGATTTGCAGTCCAAGTTGCCCACTCATGGGCCGGGCTAGATTAGGCCTAGGGTGGACCTGGGCCTAGTCCAGAATTTGGCCCAACTGAATTTGGCCCAACTGAAATGGCTTGGATCCAAGCTGCCAAGCTGTGGTTAGCAGCAACCTGATCTGCTAATTTCGAGAAAAAAAGCAACCTGATCTGCTGCCAGTCAAACTAAGCACTTGTTCCAAATGTCAAGCTGTTTTACCTCCCCAAACCATCCGGATTCCGAGTCCTGGACCGATTGGCTGCCCATCTTGCCGATTTTTTAGAAGAAGAGAAGCATGATCTCGGTAATATAAGCTTCAGCTTCACAATGATCATCAATCAGTCTCACACGTACGAGATGCACACTGAGAACGACGACCGAAATTCGTCACGAGGAGCACAGCAGGGAGAAGCAAAAACCCCTTCCGCTTGGCGCGATATCTAGAGTGCGGCTTGCACCTGCGTGCAAGGAAGATGCACCTGCAGTCCACACACGTACCTCGGAGAGATTTTTCTTACGCTCTTGCGCGCGTAGATCGTGCGGAGACTCCTGTGGAGACAGCCTCCTGTGTTGCAGTTTGCAGTTCAGGTGAAATCGTGCCGCGTCCACTCCGCTCTTTCTTAGCTGCCTGCTAATATCTGCCTGGTAGCAGCGCGTGCAGAAAAAGATCTCTCTCTCTCTCTCTCTCGGTTCTTCAGACATGGGAAGGCCGTGGAAATCTGGCCCTTCCTGTGGGCTGGTTCAGGTTATTAGAAGAATATAGTGAAGCTTGTGCCGTGCAGCATAAAGAGTGGAATTTTTTAATAATATTATTTCTTTTGAAAAATTGTAAAGTTAATAGCTAAATTTATAAAATTGCACGAATAGTTACATATCGGCACGCGGAGTACCGATAAGTAATCTTTCGGTACTTTGCATGCCGACAACCTATGTGGTAGTGAGCTCGGGGGCTTATCAACATGCATGTTGTGCCGAAAAAGCCTGTCGGCACTTCGCATGCCGACATGACCCTATGTAGACACTGATATGGGTGTCGCGCTACCTGACAGCCGACAGGTCTGTCGGTACTTAGAATACCAACATGCATGTTGACAATCCGTTTGCCGACAGGTAACATTTCTTGTTTTTATTAATAATTTGAAAAGAATAATGTATTTAATGAGGCACAACAAGAGCTTAGTGTACATCCACTCAATATCTTATAGAAGAATTTAAACTCTTTAAAAAAATATCAACTATAGCTACACGAAAGCTAAGGCAACTAGGCTCGCTGATGTTGAACGTCCGAAAATATTTATTGTGCAAATAGTTATCCAAACGGTATCACGGAGTGGTTCATTTTTTCTGTAAACATTGTTCGTTGTAATTTTATTGATATTTCTTTATTTAGTTGATGTAAAATTATCTGATAATTTTTTTAGTGAAGTAACGTTGGGAGGATAAAAATCTATTTTTTAAGAATAGTAGTTGTAAATACAATATCATAGAACTCGGTACGGAGGTTACATACGCTGATAAATATTACATGAAACATGAGGTTTATCGTCGCTGCGCGAATGAACCATAACTATAAAGAGATAACGACAACAAATATTGACATGTACGGTGCGCCAAAAGACTAACCTAATAGTATGTTGCTGCTAAACCTAACATGCCTTTAGAAATTAAAATATACCATGTTATAATAGATGCTCTCTAGTGAGTGAACCTAAGATATTTAACCTTTTTCTCAGGGTATAGGAGCCCTTCGCCTTAACGCGACAAGCCATCTTCTGCTTCCTTTTCCTTTGGAAGGAGACCTGATGAACTCAACCTACGAAAAATAAAGAATGAGAGTAAAATATTGGGTGATTTAGAATAACAAACATATAATGAATAAACTTATTACCTCGGGATCTCGCGCAGGTCAAGCCTCCAGAACTGGTCCAGAGTACGTAAACTCAAGGTGGGGTACAGCTCGATGTCGTCCAAGTGTGTTCAATGCTTCGCATCGATCATCGGGTCCATGAGCTCCATACTTAGAAGCAAAAAAGATTATACTGCATAACATAATGAATACAACAAGTGTATAGTACTGCAACGCAGGTACAGCTTGGTGTCGTCCAGTGTGTTCGATGCGTCGCATTGATCACCATGTTGATGAGCTCCATACTTAGAAGCAAAAAAGAATATACTGCATAACATAATGAATACAACAAGTGTATAGTACTGCAACGCAGGTACAGCTCGGTGCCGCCCAAGTGTGTTCAATGCGTCGTATCGATCACCGGGTCGATGAGCTCCATACTTAGAAGAAAAAAGATTATACTGCATAATATAATGAATACAACAAGTTTATAGTACTGTAACATAGGATATGCAAAATAAAAATTGAACTTGAGAGAAATAAAACAAAAGGAATAATACATAAATAAAACACAAGATGAGGACAAACGTAGTAGATTGTTCGAAAACATCATCTAGTACAATAAATTATAAGTACTTAAAAAAATTTGTAATATTATAACAAACAGTTAGGTAGTCTGAATATAACATAACCTAAATGGTCCAAATATTACACCAAATACTAAGGTTGCTAGGTACTCCGAATAATACATAATACAACATGGTTCAAATATAACATCACATACTTAAGTTGTCCATTAACTCCAAATAGTACATAATACAACATGCTTCAAATATTACAACACATACTCACGTTGTCCGAATATTACACGATACGACAATGTGCCAATATTACAAGAGTTTATCACATAGTGATGAATATTACAAACATAGAGCACCATCCAATTAGTAATACGATATGAAAATAGTCAAGCCATGCTTCAAATACGAGTCTCGTTCAAAGGGTTTTTCTTCTTCTTCAACATGCGTACCAGGACATGCTTAATCTGGTTTTGTGTTTTGCCTCAATGGAGGAGCAGTGAGTTGGAAGAGTTCCAAGCAAGAAACGGTGACTATCGGTGACACAGGAACCAAGGGTCCCCGAGTCCCGAGGCCAGAACAGCAGAGTGCCACATGGTGCCCTCCCTCAGGGGTTATCTCCCCGAGGTCCGAGAAGACCAAGTTCCGGGAGAGGGTGCTCGGGGCCATGAACAGTGGTCCCCGAGTTCCCCAATGACCCGAGAAGACTAAGTACCGGGAAGAGGGTGCTCGGGGCCATGCACAGTGGTCCCCGAGCACCCAAATTTCCCGACGACAAGAAAAGCTAAGTTCCAGGAGAGAGTACTCAGGGCCGCGAACAGTGGCCCCCGAGCACTCGGTTCCCCGAGGACCCGAACAGTCAGTTCCGGGAGAGAGTGCTCGGGGCCGCGAACAGTGGCCTCCGAACACTCGGTTCCCTGAGGACCGGACAGTCAGTTCCGGGAGAGAGTGCTCGGGGCCATGAATAGTGGCCCCCGAGCACTCGGTTCCCCGAGGACCAAGAGAGGGCATATCCGGGAGAGAGTGCTCGGGGCTGCGAACAGTGGCCCTTGAGCACTCGGTTCCCCAAGGACCTGAGAAGTCCTTCACCGGTGGTCCCCACAGAGGCCCAGCGGTGAGGTGTCAACTGGTGAGAGGCCCGACGCTGCATTTAAGAGGGTCACTTCCAACTGCTCCCCCCACGCTTGCTGTCAGTCCCTGCCACAGTCTGGCAGGGAGGCGTGGGGGTATTTAATGCACGGGTCCCATCGCGCATAATTCGGCGCGCCTCGGGATAACGTCACAGAGCTCGAGGAGCCCCGCCTACCGCCCTACTGTGTTAGGCTTGCTCTGACCGGGCGGGCACGTCAGGCTACTCGGTGGCTGCCCGGTGGGCTCTCCCTGCGGCGCCCATTGAAAAGCGGCATGATGACGAACAAGACCGGACGGGGGCGCGTTTTCAACCCTCCCCGTCACCTCGCGCAGCAGCCCATGATGGTTGCTTTCCATTTATGGCGCCTTAGAACTCGTGCCATCCTTTTTGGGCACGCTACCCGCCCTAACGGGTATATAAGCGGGGTGGGCTCCCCGGAAAAGAGGAGAGCGCATCAGACGAGAAGTGCCTTGACGAACAAAGAGTCTCAGAGAACACACAAGACAGAAGACAGATCAACCGAAGAACGAGAAGCACGGAGCTCTAGACTTAGACAAATATTCTTGTAACCTAGCTGATACTCAGAGAGACATTCTCAGAGTGTCTCTCTGAGTATTTATAGCATACACACAGGAGTAGGGTGTTACGCTCCGTGCGGCCTGAACCTGTCTAAAAATCCCCTGAGCATTTACTCCTTCCTGCAACCGATCATTCCACCTCCACTTGCATCTCATTTACTCCCATTTATTTCACCTACGAAGCAGATTCAGAATCATCCCCCTGGTCGAATCTCAAAGGGGGTCCCTCCGGATCCCTGCTTGAGGAGTTCACCCTCCGACAGTGACCGATTCCACGACAGAGGCCGAGTATATCGCAGTTTCTGAAGCTGCAAAGGAGGCTATTTGAATCAGAAAGTTTGTTTCTGAGTTAGGTTTGGTGCCTAATGCTTCTAGTCCAATGAATCTCTATTGTGATAATGGTGGAGCCATTGCGCATGCCCCAAAGAACCTAGGTCGCTATCACCTTATTCGAGAAATTTTAGATCGGGGTGGCATAAAGATATGCAAGGTGCACACGGATTTGAATATTTCTGATCCGTTGACAAAACCACTCCCGCGACCAAAGCATGAGGCGCACATGAGAGCTATGAGTATTAGATACTTACATGATTGACTCTAGTGTAAGTGGGAAATTGAATGTGATATGCCCCAGAGGCAATTATAAAAATGATTATATCACACGTCTATGTTAATATACTTTTGAATAATATGTTATTCCAAGAATGACTACCTTTTATATTAATTGGCAAGTATGTGATTTGTTTATAAAACTCTTTGTTTATATCATGATGTTATCATTAGTCGATCTCTAGTCGCATATCATCGTGATGATACATAAGATCAGCACATGTATTGATTGATGATCACATTTCATGGATCATAGGTATAGAGATATGAAGTCAATAAATTGGACATTTATGTTAGATAATATGATGTTGGATAGACTCACCTTGAGATACTACTGAAATTATTATTTATGATGTGCCATCAGTTGTTATCTCAAATGGTGTACCTATAGGATCCTTAGACCTGAGATCATCATTGATTCCCAAATGTGTAGTGGCATACTTTGAGGCCGACAAACGCTATTACGTAACTGGGTAGTTATAAATGTAGTTTTCGGGCTTGTCATGAAACATGTCGTGGGGTGTGAACAATCAAGATGGAATTTGCCCCTCTTCGATAACGGGAGAGATATCTCTGGGGCTCTCGAGGTAGTTGGATCTAGAAAGTGTATGGCCATGCCAATATGATTAAAGAGTTAGTCATGATGAATCCACTACTTGATCGAGTGAATGGTCTAGCTATCACAAGGGTGGCACATATCTCGCCTTGAGCTTGACTAGTATCGTGAGGCAAAGGGATTGGTGCATGTGTATATCAAGGTTCAACCGATATGATCTTTTGTGTATACTCGGGAGTCAACATGTCTTGTTAGGGACCACTATTGATTTTGGTTTGGAAAGGGTTTCCGAGTCGTAGCTGTTTGTACATGAACCTAACGGGTCACACACTTAAAGGGTTGGAACAAAACATGCGAATTGGATTCGTATATGAGTTTTGATTGGATTATGATCCATGAGAAGTTAGAGTCCTAAAGGGCTTCCAACGTAGGAGCCCATTGGCGAGCACTATATAAGGATAGACGTGGATAAGACGTGCTAAGGTTGAGCCACTCCAAAACCCTAGCCACAGCCTTCTTCACGATATTCTTAAACCCTAGCCGCGTGTGCAGTGCTAACACATCGGCGCTCGGCGTTTCTGCCCAGTATGTGTGGATATCGTAGAGGTGTTGCTGCTATTACAGCGCTGATCTTCTCAGTGAGTTGATCGCGACATGTTCGGGACTAGTCGCCGGCTGTGACGAACTGGTCGATGTACCTTCTCGTCTGATTGCAAAGCACAATGCGACCACTCGGATGGTCGAACAGCACGACACGACCACTCAAAACTGGTCAAGGATACAACAGACCTGATCGAGAGCTGGTCGAGGAACTGGTTGAGGAGCACGACCACCTGCTTGGAGTTGGTCGAAGAGCGTGACCACCTGTGCGGGGTTGGTCGGGGATCTGATCGAGAAGCTGCTTGAGGAGTTCGATGCGCACGACGTTGGATCGGTCTACTTCAACTCTTCTTCCGTTGCACTACGTGTCGAGCGGTAACAATCTACGATCTCCTACTAGCATAGTTTCCTGGGTGAATGCGGTAAATTTTTTTATTTTAGGCTAGCGTAGCCTGCCCATTACCCAACACCATCAACCTCTTGCTCATGAATTTTTTGTAGAAGTTTGCTCCGATATGCTGCATGCAAAAACGGCTATGCAAATCTGGCCACGACAATACACCACCCGCACCACTCTGCAATGTCCTGATAACGTTCAACAAGCCTGCATGGTGATCATGGAGGACATACACGTTAGACTTGTTACTAACAACACCTCTCTTAACCCACTATAAGAACCACAACCAACTATCCGTAGACTCTCATTTGACGAATGCAAAAGCCAAAGGCATAACCTGGTTCTCACCATCTACTCTGATAGTTGTGAGTATTTGCCCCATGTATTTGCTTCTAAGGAATGTCTCGTCCACGCACATCACCGGTTGGCAATGTTGGAATACCTCGATCATATAGTCGAACGACCAGAACGCCTGCTAAAGGACTCGATCTCCATCCTGATTGATGAAATCTTGAGTAGCAATGCAGATGTCCGGGTTCCCCCCTGAATAACCTCTAGCACTGAAGGTGGGTTGTGGTTTGAGTCATTATATGTGCCAAATCTCTTCTCTAACACCTTATGTTTCGTTCTCTATGCCATGTCGTACGAAATCTCGTACCCAAATCGGTTGTCGATAGCATTCATAATTCCAAACAGAGATATACTAGTATTCTTCACAATCTCTATGTACATCTGCTTTGCAACATAATCAGCGGCCATGTTCCTGTGTATGTGCAGAGGTTGACTCAAGTTGTAAGTATACGACTCAACAATAGACGCTACCCATACAATGTCACACATTGGCAAGAATCCATGAATTTGCCACATGCAACCTTCACCTAAACATTTTATGTCGTATGTCTGAGGATTGAAAATTACCACCTTGAACTCCCTCTGCTCCAAGAAACACCATCTCTTTACTACATACTGCAAATGAACCTTGTCATGAAACAGCTGGCATTTGGTCAGCACGATGGAATCATACTCCCATGTCGACTCGTGTCCATCATTCACCGTCAACTTCTCCAATGCAAAATTCGACCATTCCTCCGAGATTCCTGCACCTGAGTCCAGAAATGTGCAGAACTCATCATTATCTGCCTCCATCTGGTCCACATGTGCCTCGTCCGGCTCCACCTGATCAGCATGCATCACGACCTGATTATGTTCTTCGTGGTTACGTTCTTCTCTTGCCTTCTGTACCTCAACAGGTGCACTAGTCTGCATGGGTACATCCGAAACCACACTCTCCTACATCTCTTCGTGGAAAACATTTTCACCTACAGCTTCTACAGTGCTAGACCCAGCTTTTGTCAAACCAAGATCGCTCACTTCTACAAGCATGAAATGGAAAGAACATCATCTCAACCCTAGTGACACAAATTGCTTTCATTGCTTCGAACATGTAACCTCCCAAAGCTCCACTGTCAGCCAGTTTCTCGACGTCTAGGAATCATAACATTCACCGTCAACCGCTGATGTGCTAAACTAAGTTGTAGTAGATAATACAGCCAACCTAACACTTGGGTCTGTCGTAACTCTCTCGGACTATGCAATTATGTATTTACATACTGGAAGTTAATCAAATCCACCTCACTATCACAATGCATGATATACCCAGTGCTGTAAAAAACCCTAAACTCCACTACAGTCGACATCCCTGATTCAACAACTATACTATACTATGTCAGATTAAATAATTGTAATCAACATACAACAACTACGATCACAAAATCTATTCAACCTCATCACTTGTATTCTACATAACCATCAAATATCACAACTAACATACATTTTTTGTTCACACTATACCATTCTAAATGTATTGTTGCAAAAAAAAATACTCCATTTCTATTATAATTATCCTATATTTATGAAATATTTTTACTACATATTCATAACAATTCGACTTCAAACTAATCGAGATTGTATAACTATTGAAAAAAAATCTAAACTATGTATAATCTATGCTAAATTATCTATTCTACACGTATCTAAATACAATACTGCGAAAATCCTCAACAATTCAAATGAACAATTCCTACATCAACGAAAAATATGTAGTAATATCAAAATTTTAAATCTAGACTATACTATATTTCCTAACTAACTATACTATATTTTCTACCTATATCTAATTTCCGAACCATACATACTCTATTCTAACTTTTATTTCCTTATTTTTCTAAACTTCTAACTAATCCTAACTATTTCTAAAAACATAAAATAAATATTACCGGTACCTACTGCATTTCTTCTACGTTTCTACTCTAATTTTCCGTGTCCCTCATTTTTCTATATTTCTTCCTCTACTCCTAAATTTCTCTAATCCTAAATTTTGTATCTACATTACCTAATCTAACCAAACCTAAAATTACCAAATCTAACCAAACATATGCATTAATAATAAGCCGAACCTAATCAATAATATGCCTAAAAAATATTTATCAAACACTACAAAATTTCTACCAATTATTTTAGATAAATAAACCTATATGTATAGAATACTTCAACTGTAAATATGCCTCAAATCTAATAAAAATCATATTTGACATATATCAAAATTTCCTAAATAATAGACCTAAACTATTTCCTACTCTAAATTTTCTATTTATACCGTGGAAATACTACTCTAAATTTTCTTTTATACCACGGAAATCCTAGTCTAACATTTCTAAACACTTTTGACTGTTCTAATCAAAATATACCACGAAAATCCTACAATAAAATTTCTAAACACTCTAAATATCCAATTCTAAATATACCGCGCAAATCTTACTCTATATTTTCTATATATTATTCTACAAAACTAGATCTCTAAACTAATTTTATTCTACCCAAATTTATCAAAAAAAATCTACTTAGATTTTTCCTATACTACCTACTACTATTCCTATTCTAATCTAAATATAAAAGAAAAAAGTTATCGGCGATTGTACGGCGCCGCCAGTTCTTCCTCCGTGCTCCGCTGGCTGCCGCTCGCTCTGCTCCCCGCGTCGCCGCCCTCTCTCTCCTCCGCGTGAGCCACTGCGCTCGATTGGTCGAACGGCGAGCATTCGAGGAAGAAGTCGAACCAGTCGGTGATCGTGTAAATATTATAGGTACGTCGGCACTCTGTGTGCCGACATGCCTGAGCTAGCACCTGTCGGTATACGGAGTACCGACGTACTATGACGTGGCACATGTTAGCACTCCGTATGACGGTTATTATTTTTTAAAATTTTTTAAGAAAATAATATTATTAAAAAAAGCTCCAAAAGTGTCTAACAAACAGTATTGTCTTCGTACCCAAATCTAGAGGATGACGTTTCATTCGCACCTGCATCTTTGCGAGGAATTCGCCCTACGCGACCTCGCCGATTTCCCAATTCCCCTTGTTCCAATTCGGTTGCATAATTTCGCGGTGTTCCCGCTTCCGGTGTGGCGTCTCTTGCAAGGCTGCCACAGACTTCGCATGTCCCTGTTTCCTTGCCGACGCCAGGCTCGGTCATCCGCACCTCCTATAAACCATGCTCCCTCTGCATCTACAGTTCTGCCGTTTCATATTAAGAGAGGAGCAGAATCAATTTCTCGATGTGAAAGTTCGTTTCATTATTTGAAAAGTTTAGTCAGGTAGTAAGGAGTTGATTTTTCTTCGGTTCAAATTGTTTGAAATCCTAGTTAAACACTCTATATTATCTACTAATGGATAATAATCTCAAAGTGACGCCAAAATAAATTCTATGATTTCACATAATAGCATCCGCTACAATTGCACCATACACAGCAACGGTGGGAGGCAATACTATGATCCTATCGCCTCATTTCCATCCTTCTGATAGGGGAAAAAAAACTATGGTATATGAGGTAATGTCATTCTTTGTCGTTGAACGGACCTCGAAGGGTTAGTTTTTTTAACCAAATGATCATGAGACATATACCCCTCCAAATAAGGATGGATCCAGGGAACTTCACATCTAATGGAGCCCAGCCCCAATATCTTTTTATCATTGATGAGAAAAGAGGAAGAAAAAAAAGATATGAAGAATGAAGAGAGAGGGAGGTAGATTTGTCCCCTAAACAAGTTGGAGAAGCGCCGCTGCCTCCAAAGTCCAAACCGGAGGATAGGAATGTAAAAAAGTCGGAGAAGGCAACGCATGAGTAGGAGCCATGCCAGCCGTGCGTTCCAAGCGGGGATCTTGCACCGCATCTTGCAATTTGGCCGTGGTGCGCCGCACGTAGCCTCGCCTCTGCTGCCGTGCACGCGTTTCGGCCGACCCTAGTAGCTGTCTGCCCGTTGGAACCATTGCGGCAACCAATCGGCGGTAGACCGCCGCCGTCGCGCTCACCCACCCCGCGTCCTGTCGCGTAGCCCGCAGCTCATCTTGGTCCGTCCGCTCCCCTCCACCCGGGCCCACCATCCCTTCGAGGGCGGGCCCCACCGCCCAGTGGGCTCGGGTGGGCCCGCCGCGCGTACCGACTACGCCCACTCCGCGCCCGCCACGGCGGCCGCCGTCACGTGGGTGTCCGATCGCGCGCGCGGGCCGGGCGGCCGTATAAATATTCGCGGCCCCGCAGCGTGTCAGTGGCACGCCGCCGCTGGAGATATTTACGGGAGGGGAGGAGGGAGAGGACGAGGGGAGCAGGGAAAGGACGAGAGGGGCGATATGCTGCTGCGGAGTGCGTCCTCGCCGCTGCCCGGCTGCGCGCGCGCGCCGGCCGAGCACGGCGGCGTCGGCGCGGGGCATCTCGCGCTGGTGTCGCCGTCGCCGTCGCCGTCGGCGCCGCCGAGGCAGGGGGCGCTGTGCCGCGCGATGTCCGATGGCGACCTGGCACTGGCAGGGCCGCTCACCCCCGCCGTCGGGGGCAAGAAGGTAGACGGACACGTTTACGACAGGATTCCGCCGTTGTCGGCGTCCACGTCGGCCTCCATCTCCGTCCAGGAGGAGGAAAAAGAGGGCGAGGAGGGTTCGCTTGCGGAGGCGGCCGTGCTGCTGGGCCGACTGCTGACAAGCACGGTGCTTCACGCGCCCACGGGGGCGGCCGCCGCCGTGGCGTTCGTCGAGGAGGGCGTCGGGGGAGGTGGCGGCGGTAGGAAGGCGTGCGGCAGCGGTAGGCAGGATGGCGGCGACGACGGAAACAGCCGCAGCGCCACCGACGCGCACTACCGGCGGATAATCGAGTCCAACCCGGGCAACTCGCTGCTGCTCGGCAACTACGCCAGGTTCCTCAAGGAGGTGGAGGGGGACGCGGCGAGGGCGCAGGAGTACTGCGAGCGCGCCATCCTGGCGAACCCCAGCGGCGCCGAGGCCCTGGCGCTCTACGCGGAGCTCGTCTGGGAGACCAGCCGCGACGCCGGCCGCGCCGACGCCTACTACAGCCGCGCCGTCCAGGCCGCGCCCAACGACTGGTGAGTGCCATCACCGCATCGCCTTCCAGCTCGGTGCACGCTTTCGTATACTGTCCGTTGAAAGAAAATCACTGACAACAATGACCTTGCTTCTGCTGCAGCTATGTCCTGGGCTCCTATGCCGGGTTCTTGTGGGACGCCGAGGAGGACGACGAAGAGAACGACAGCGCCGAGCCGCTGCCACCGCCTTCACCGTTCTTAGGGGCAGCCCAGCCTCCTTCCATCACAGCGGCATCTCAGGTGAACTCGAGACCTCACCGCCTGTGAACAAGCTGGATCTGGAACTTTGCGAAGAGCACCATGAGAGGAATCACGGCAGCCGGTCCTCTCCGATGAGTCACCGTCGTCACCGGCTCGCCACCGCTTGTAAACTGAACCGGCCACATGTAAAACTGAGTCAGGAAGGGCAATAAGGTCGCCATCGGTAGAATTAATCTGCAGGGTTATGTGATAGGTATCTAGTTTGAGACTCTGCAGATCTTGTACATGCAGAATGTTGTTGGCCACTTGTGTTATTAGTATTAGTATCACTTGTGAAATAAACATCAGAATCGTTCGTTCCAGCTAGATCATCAAAAGCACAGCACCTTCCAAGCAGAACAGAAATCAACATCCCACAGAATTAATGGACGGGTCACAAAGCTCGCATAATTGCTTATGGATTCGTAGGAAAGAAAGGCAAAGAAAATGATACGGAAAAGGCAGTTTCTAGCCCTGGAAACAGGATTTAGTCATGTGCAATCGTTGCCAACTACAAACAACATGTGCCACCCTTACATTGAATTGCGAAGGAAAATTGACAAGATAACAATACAGGGGTTACTTGTCATTCTTCAAACTCCTGGTGACAAAACTAATTTTAGTACATGATACCAGCCAGCAGTTTACTGCAGAAATAGCAAAATGTAGTAAAGGAAGCTAAGGCACAACTCTCGCGTTTCATAGGAGCTGACTTGATAGGTTTTTCTACCCACCGAATCCAGGTTCTTCAGGAGTAATTTGAGCACGGATCGGCTCCTGAACGAGATCTGTCGATGCCTTGCTGTTTTCCAGCTCTTCTGCGGATGAAAGAGACACTGTGATGCCAACAGAAGCTGTTTGCTCCGATGGCAATTTAGGGAGAGATTTCCGTTGGGGCTTCTTCACTGCATTTGCAGCAGGTTCTTTCTTGACACCGTTATGCAAAACCCTTTCGTCAAGGCTCATACGAGCTGAACGGGTTGGAGGGTTTGTTTTTCCTTCTGCACCTGTTGAGGTTGTGTTCTTGGAGCGGCCAAGCTTTGGTGATCTAGCTCTGGTTGTAGGGATCTAAGATAGAAAACAGCAAATAAGTAGCATCCTTCAGAAGCCAGGATACAGCAGTAACCTTATACCTAGTAACATACTGCCTAGTAAAAGTTTGCAGCATAGCCGTTACGGGAAATCCAGAGCCAAGCAAGGAAACAAGTTCAAATTAGGCTTTTCGAGCCTCGTAACTTTTTGCTCTTTTTTTTAAATGTCTGTTAATTGCTTGAAAAAGTATAGATAATGAATTTGCAATGAATTCAGCAAAAGAAATTATAAATTAGGGTACATGCTGATAACAACAGATGGTTCAAAAGAAGAATGATGTAATGCTGCAGATAATCATATTATACATTTAGTTGTCAAATAAGAATCTTTATTACAAAGTACAAGCAACATGCAAAGTGCATGCTACGCTCTCAATTTTTTTAACAATGTACAGGCAAGACTGTGTAATTGGCTTTTTACTTTTTTAGATATAATGAAATGCGTTATTCAGATTTGAGTACAAAACTGCAAAAGTTCTTTGTTGTATTAATCAATAGAGTGAAATCTTGTTGTAACAACAAAAAAGGTTCATTTAATAACATGTTAAAGACTATTATTCCAGGATTAAGGTTTTCAACTCACTGTGACATGAAACACAGAATTCAAGAATTACTGCATATATACATATGTTAACAGGCAGAAACTTCGAGGATGATTATTTGATTGATAGAATCCTTTCCAGCTGAATTCATAATACTAAGAATGTTTACCGATTAAGAGATAGCTAAAATGATTTTCTCTTTAGAGATAGCACATCTCTGAGGCCAGTAATTCACTAGAGAGAAAGCAGGAATAAGAAAGTTAGCCATGAGCAGGGCCTAACACAATTACCTTCTTCAACTCAACCTTGGGAGGTGGTGGTTCCTTATAAAAGCTGGGCATCGGGGTTGCCTTGAAATTTAAACTCTTTCTCAGCATTCTGAGTTCAGCTTCTTCAGTTTCCTGTACAGTAATAACAAAAGCCAACATTATATGCAATGTAGCATTGAGCAATATCACTTCCATGAATATAGACTAGGAACATGAACCTTTGATTTTGCTTGCAAGTTGCTTTTCTCCAATTCCTGTGCATGAATCTTCTCCTCAAGCTTTGAGTAAAACTATACAATTGCAGAAGTGGGTAAGCAAAGGAATGGTATCCATTTGTTTTGATACTAAAACCGGTGCTAGGTTATCTAACAATGAGTTACCTCTCTTCTTTTTTCAGCTCTCTCATCACATTTGAAACTAAAGCCATAAGCAGGAGTGCTGCCAACCCTTTCAGGTTTTGTTCTGTCATTTGATTGTTCTTCCTCTTTTTTGACAGAACGTTGGTTTGATGCCTTCTGAGTTTTATCCTTCTCCCTGGGATGGAAAGAAGCATATGCCATTGTAAGAAATTCCTTTAATATCTATGTGCAGTAGGTAAAAGGATAGATTTACAGAGAAAAAAGTCTTTAAGATAAGTTTTGGTTCGAAAAGAATATATATAGGCTTGTGCAAAAACTAAAGTTAATACTTGACATTCTACTAGAACTGTGTTCAACCATACCATGATGGGAATTTTAAGCAAACAGTGGTTTCCAAAATGTCGAGTGCCATGATGTTAATAAATTAAAATTAATATCTACAGCTAAAAATGTTTGCGTCACAAACAACAGGAAACGTTCAAAGAAATAAGAGGAGCCCACGAAAAAGAAAACCTTTGAATCATTTGAAGGAACAGATACTTCAAGAATGCATCAAATCATGCACTTTTACACTACCAAAGGCCTAGCAACCTCAGCTGTACAAACTACCAATAATACATAGCCATCGCTTACTCAAGTTAATCTGGGTATTATTAAATTAATACGCATGACTTAACTGGATGCCTCGATCACATATGTTAAATCCAGCTTGAGAAAACAGATAAAACAAAGCAACACAAAGTGCACCAGGTAGAAACTAACAGCATACCTTGAGTCCTCAATTGATGAACTCTCCTTGGCAACAGGGCGAAAACTGCTCTTTCCGGCCTTCTCAATGAAAACATCACCAACAAATTTGTATAAGATTAAACTGCAATAAACATTAGCCTGTTTGGCAGAGCTCACAGAGCAGCTTCTTGACAGGAATCAGGGGGAGCTCTGCCAAACAGTAGCTTTCAGCTTTTAATTCTCTGAATGGAATCTGTGGGAGTGATTTTCTGAAATAAACTAGAAGCTGGGGAGCTGAAAAAAACAGCTTCCCCTGATTCACTTCCCACACAGAATCACTTCCTCCGTATAGTTTATTCTAGAGAATCACTTTCAGCTATAGAATCACTTCCCCTAGAGAATCACTCTCCACAGAAAATTTGAATCAGGGAGAACTCTACCAAACATGCCCTAACATTTCTACAAACACTGTATATAGCAGCTGTCATGTATTTAAGCCCTATAAATTATAAGCATATCATAAGTCATAACGAAAACTGAACTTACTTTCTTATTGACATCAGCATCACCATTGCATGAAGAGCGATCAACAAGATCCGGATCAGAAACTCGTGCAATGGGCACCTTAGTATAAGAAGGATTGGGAGAGCTTTTCCTAGCTTGACTCTTATCTCCGCTTCGTGGGCTCTGTCGCTGAACTTTAACAACCTTGGGTGAATGGCTTTGACTTCCCTACAGCACATGAAAATACCAGAAAGAACACACAACTGTCACCAAACCATCTACAGACATCAGCAAAGACAATGTATAAACATGTCAAACTCTTACCTCAGAAATACGGGGCTTTACATCCTGCGAGTGCGAGGTGGCTTCCCCCTCCACCTCTTCAGCCGGGTTGATCACCTCACTCTCGCCTGAATGCGCCCCATCGGCCAGCGCATCGTGTTCTTCTCCAAGCCCCTCTACCCTATCACTGGGCAGATACTTCCCATTCGCCCCATTGTCAATGCCCATTGCACCAATAGCATCAGCAACTTCGGCGCTTGAGTCCATCTCGCGCTGTCGGCTAGTCAGAACTCGTCTCTTGACCAGTTAACCAAGAAAAAGCCCAGTCCAACAGCTTGCGCGAGCTAGCCTCACTCACCGCAGGATCATGCTCTACCAGTCAGCAAACAATTCCGCAAACAATTGGATAGAATGCAGGAACAAAACATTTGGATTTCAGAGCTCACAGAAAAAGACAGGATTCCGTAGAAAAACACGAGCAATCCGTCCAAGCAAGCAAGAGCGTCCTCACCAGCGAAAGAAGGAATCAACTCCTCAAGTCCGGGCGGATCGGATCTCCACTCCACACCAGCGGCGTCCAGGGGGG
Organism: Phragmites australis; assembly: GCF_958298935.1. Lineage (NCBI taxonomy): Eukaryota > Viridiplantae > Streptophyta > Magnoliopsida > Poales > Poaceae > Phragmites > Phragmites australis. The sequence goes on from NC_084928.1 coordinate 30,223,596, forward strand.
ACGAGGACGACGACTCGACGAGGACGCCAACGGGAGGAGGCAGAGAGGCGCAGTCGCGGTCCAAGGACACCTGGATCTGGATCGAGCCGTGCTCGTCAGCACAAGAAATGGTAAATAAGAGGAAAGGTGGCGGCTTTACCTCGCCCGGAGAAAGCGACCGGGCCGGTAGCGGGTGAGGCGCGCGCTGGGGGAGCTGGGTACGGCGAACGCGGGAGAGAGGCGGCGGTGGAAGACCCCGGCGACGGCGGCGGGCGAGGTGGTGGGACGGCGGGAGGGGACAGCGGTGGCGTGCGTGGCTCGTGCGGTGTCTGGGTTTCCGGGTGGTGGTTTCGAATTTCTACATGGAACTTTCTGCGTTCCACTAAAGCTAACTTTCTGCTTTCAGTTTTTTTTTTTCTATTTTTATTGTCTTCGGTATCTTCTTGCCATCCTGTGATATAGTTTTTGTCCGGTCCTTCTGTTCATTGTTTGTTTTTCCTATACTTGGTGATAAGTGGATCTTGCTAGGGGCTGTTTGGATTTGAACATAAGTATCTAGGCCGACACGATAGGTAACACGACCGTCGAATATTTATAAGTAAAATAGAGATACAATGTTAGATATAGAAAAATATTGTAAAAGAGATATGAATTTTTATACATGTTCGAGCCTCTCGAATGATAATAACTCTATATCATATCTTGTCTTAATTGATCTCAGAAACAAATATTACAAATAGAAGTGTATATAGATTTATGCAAATATCTCCGTGTTCTTGGTTCCAAAGCTCTAATCGGATGATGATGGTTTTCTATCATAGATCTTCGATGAGTGTATATGGATTCTACTTGACTAGATTTCATCTAGGGTTTCACAACTTCACAGATTTTGAAGGCGCGAGTGCTTATACGGGCTTGTGCTCACAAAAAAGTGTATCTCATCTCATACCCTCCTTTTAAAGCTGAGGCAAGGCAGACGTAACCTACTATAGACTCATCGGAGCATATCTTTCCTAAATCATAGATCATTCCGATATGTAGGAGAAACCTATTAAATATGAAGACAGCTTACTTGTCAGGTATGATTACTTATCTAATGTTTATCCGCATTCTTAGATACTCCATGACTATTTCTAGCTATACCAGAACGAATAAAGAACATGTGCGACGTAGGTATCTCTTATAGATAAATCATATTTATAAAATATATAATTAATAATTATATATTCTTGTCAGTTAGCTCTAAAACTCTGCTCAGAAGGCAGTAGTCGGAAACTTGACTCCCGATAGCCTAATTCGAATGGAAATACCCGCGACTAGAAAAAACATTCCTCCTACTCAGGGAGATCTTCCGAATGCATAGAACATTTCATAGTCGTGAACTCGTGATGGAGCTCCATTCTCTGGGACTTAGCCAGTTAGGCAATATCTCTAACGATCCAAAACTAAAGAGTCATGTTCCCTTTTTTTTTTGTCTTCAGCGCGCATTTAATGCGCATAGCTAAGGGAGTTGATTTTATTAAACGATTGTCAACCTGCTTCGCCATCATAATTAGGCCATCTCCAACGAAAAAAAGCGACTCATCCCTACTGTGGATACGTATTCTCTGACTTTACTTCATGTGCTACAATGTTCGGCAATTCTTATTTTCTCGTCTGTCGAATCACGCATGGACGGTCAAAATTTTAGTGATACAGTACTGCTACAGAAGCCTTTTCAACAGTATTTCTGCTCCCGTAACTGCTATAATGATAAACTGCATTTTACTTTTCACACACTCACAAATTACTGTAGCACCTCTGACTTTACCGAAACGTAGTTAGAGGATGCGGATCCGACTGCAGAGCATCCGAACCATGCACAGGCAGAAGATTCGACTCATCCCCATCTTTATTTCGATGCATGCGCATTAAAATAATATATGTACACAGTAAAACCAACTGACTCTATCAGGCCATCGAGCGAGTGTTTCAGGCTGTGAGAGAGAAAATTGATTTTTTATTGGTTGTGGGTCCCATGCAATGGTTTGACACGGTTGGAGAGAGGAGAGGCAAACCAAGCGCATTGTGCGTGGCTGATTTTTTTTGGATGGTTCGACTCGCAAGTAGAGATACTCTTATACACCTTGACACTCACCAGACATTCTCGGAAGTCGAAAGGTTGCAGACACCGTTAATGCCAAGCCTCGACACCTCAGCTTGCCGTATAGGCAGTCGCGACTCGCAAGCTAGGTATGGCTTCTTGTCGGGTACAATTACCTACCCGATGTTTATCCACATCCTTAGATACTCCATAACAATATTGGAATGGAGAAAGGACATATGTAACATGAGTATCTCTTATAGATGCACCATATTTATACAATATGTAATAAATAATTATATATCCTCATCAGATATCACTACTCAAATTCAAGCATACATAAAGCTAAGGAATTTTGTAAAAATGTGTTGTGCTCAATGTTTTGGTGATGTCAGTGTTAAATTTACAAGCTCCTTGAAAAAAAGAAGTTGTTTGACTAAAGTTGCATTTGTTTTCATTTTTGCATGGTTTTTCCATAGTTTTGTTGAAAAAAATAGTGAATCCTTAGAAGACCAACAAAATAATTGTTTCTTAGTTATTTTCATAGTTCTAGTTTTGACAGTGTATTTTCTTAAATTGCACCTAGCCTCTGCGAACAAGATCAAACATTAATGGGTTATACCTAAATCAAGAAGGTCCAAGGCGGACCAATAAATAATAATTTCTTTTTTATCAACATACTTTCTCACTCTTGAAACAAAATTTACAGAACATCCATGTAACATGTAAAATATAAAACTTATGTACATAAAACCATTTGAATTACGGATCGGATCAACTTACGCATTAAAGTAGTTTGAAAGAGTGGCTTTGTCTACGTGAATTCAACTTGTAGTGGTTTTTGCCATCTTCCCACATCACCAATTTTCATTGACAAGATCCAACTCAGGGATGCCCTAATGACTTATTTATACTTGTTGTCTCTTTCTTTCAGTCTCAGCTAGGATAGCATAAACCTATTTGATTTTGGTCTCAGCTAAGATGGCAAAAACCTATTTTAAGATGGGTCTTGTCACTATTAACAAAACACTGTCATATTGGATACTTTGGTGCTTGAGTTGCCCAATTTTATCGATTAGGAGGTCAACCTATTTGCGAGAACTTCACCTCAAGAAATTCTTGGAGCTAGATATCCTAGCTCCAAGAATTATTAGAGCCGGGGAGGTTGGCAGTGTTTGGTTGAGTCATCTTGTTTTTTATTTTAGACTAAAAGTAGTTAATTTAAATTACTTTATTTTAGCCTACAAACTCAATATACTGCAAGAATCCAAGAGCTGATCTCTTCCAAACAAACCTTAAATATCAACTTTTATAATCTAGAAGTAAAGTTGGCTTTGGCAGGGTTCAATAACGATTAAAATGAATTTATTACAATCAATTTGTGCTAAAGTCTAGTTGTCATTTGTTACCAAAATATAACATACTTGGAAAGAATTGTTTGCCTCATTTGCTATTGCAGAATCCTAACTTTTTTCTCCTTTCATTTTCTTTTCTTTTTGCCATTCTAATTGTTAAGTGGGAGTAAACTTGAATTTAGGGGCAAGAGATGAAATCACTTATAGATAGAAGGATGTTGTATTGTATGACGTAACGATTACTTAATGCTTCAATTTTAGCTTGAGAAATGACGTAGGTGATAGACTCCGTCTTTCTTTCCATTTTTGATTGAGAAAGCGTCTAGCCCAAAGAGGTCTACAGTAGTGCCTTGCGAGGTCGTAGATTCAGTAACCCATCACACATAAACATCTATCATTCCAAAAATATATATCCAAACATTTCCAATGAAGTATTTACAGCCTAACTCAATGTTGTGTTTCTCAGAGACAACACCATTTTCAAATAGTGAATACGTCCATGGATTAGAATTTCATAGTTATTGAGCATTAGAAATTTAGTTCAGGGAATTTGTTGGCTCCGACCTTAACACTCTACTGTAATACTAAATCTTACAGCAAACAAAACAATTGATCGACGAACCAGCCTTCAATGTCAGGCGCCACTTAAAGGGATGTTGGCTGCCACCCCGACATCTTAAAACCCTTAACCCTGGACCGACCAAAACTGAGCTGCATAACCCTAACCCTAAAAATTACGACCACCCTACCTCACCCAGCCTATCGTCCTCACCGCGCCATCGTTCAAACCCTAGCATCGTCGTCCGCTACCAGTCTTGGCTAGCCACACCGCTTGCGTCGGTCTGCTTTTTGTGTCCAGTGTCACTCCACCTCACCCAGTCCACGCCGCAATAGAGTTGTGGTCCGCCTCTAGGCCACCGGTCTGCGCCAGCCCACCGTCGCCTGGTGTCACCACCATTCGCATCGGCGCCCAGTACCTCCTCCCGCGTCGCTAGGTGAGGAGGAGAAGGCCGGACGTGAAGAGAGAGAGAAAGAGAGAAGAGAGGGAAGAAAGAGAAAGGAAGGAAAGAGGAAAGAAAAAAGAGGAAAGAAAAGAAAAGGAAAGGAAAGAAAGAAAAAGAAAGAAAAAATTGTAAATTTGCTACTACTTTTAACCCTATACTCAGGTTTGCCATTAAAAATTTATGAATTGCATATTTGCCGCTGGAATGCATGTATATGCCATCTGTGTGCCACTACTTCGAGTTCACATTACTATTCCTTTGATTTAAGGCAAGGAAAAAAATCATGAAATATAAATATGAAATTGAGGAGATCTTGAAAGACCAAATAACCCCTCCCCAAATTTGTACACCTTCAGTCATCCCTCCCATCCAGGCCCACCTGCCAAGTTCGATTTCTTCCTCCTGTTGGCCATGAACCCTAGCTCCCAAATCTCCCTTTCCTCTCCCAAATTCACATCTCCCCTCTCAAATGCTCCTCAATCCCATACATGACTTGATTGGCGCAGTTTGGGGAGTATCCTGTAGCAGTGGGGCACTGCAGTGAGCCTAGTTGGGGGCGCCTAAGCAGCTCACACGGGAGGGTCATGCCGCCTGGAGTAGGTCGCGCGGGAGGGGGCGGGGCAAGGGCCTAGCCGCAGTCGCTTGGAGCAGCTCGCGCAGGAGGGTCGCGCCTTCCTGGAGCAGAGATCATGCCTGGAGCCGAGCGCCTGGAGCCGAGTAGAGGTCTATATGGAACAATATGTACACTTCCCTTTTGTAGAGTGCTTGATGATGTTTTATGATGGATGTATGTTTAAATCACTTTCCTTTGTGTAGGGTTGATGATGCTCACAGCTAGTACAATGTCGTTGTTAGGGTGGAATCCTATTTTTGCTTGTCATATGGAGGTCCAAAGGTTAATGTAAAAGGGGATAATTTGACAGTAAATGCAAATCGGGATATGTATTCGATTCTTGTACTAGTTGATGACATCGAGGAAGTGTGCAATTGTGGGCTAAAGCAATATACCACCTTGTGGAGACAGTTTGAGGGCTCAACTGACAATGAGGTAGAGATAACCACAGATGAACAACTGCTTGATTGGTTTATCACAACACTCAGCATGGAGTGGTTCACATACATGTTGTCATGCATGAATTTGGTGGCCCCTTGCAGTGTTCACCAACTAAAAGGAGATGTCACCCATTTGTGAGGAGAAATGTTGCTGAGAATGTCATCTCATGTACTCCACCAATCTTGAGTGGCCCACTCATTGTTGTTACACAGCTCGCCCAACCTAAGAAGGCCAAAGACAACAAGAGAAAACATAGGGCAGATGATGATGAAGAGGACTAGCAATCGAATGTTGATTCATTGGAGGTTCTTAGTGATAGCAGCTATGAGGGTGTTGTTGTTGCCTCCTCCAACTCTGACCAAGTAGACGATGGTTGTGACCATGAACCAATATTTACTTATGATTTGGAGGATCCATGTATTGATGGAGTGTTGTCCAAATATACAACTACTTGCAAGGTAGCTGTTACACACCATGCGATCATTCATGACTATTTTTTTTCACACAGAATCATTTTTTTTCACACAGAGAAGAAGGATTAAATAAGATTTAGAGTTTATTGCAAGAAAGTTGAAGGTTTCAAATGAAAGTTCCATACTTCAACTAGTAAGAAGTACTATGGTTGCAAAGTAAATATGTTTGAAACCAAATTTCAGATAGTTTTTTGAACAATTTTTCATGAAAACTTATGAAAATTTTCATGTGCAGGTGAAAGTGAACGGACCTGCCCACAATTGTTGTTCAGTAAATAAGAGTGAAGTTGTCATGGCAACAAATAACTGGGTTGCTGAAAAGCAATTGAGTGGCTAAAGGACAGTCCTACTCCAGGGCCAAGTGTTTTAAAGGATAATATTAAAAAGAAGTACAAGATAAAGATTGGGTATGACAAAATTTTCTAGGGCAAAGAGAAGGCAATTGAGCAGCTATTTGGGAAGTGGGATGATAGCTATGCGCTAATCCCAACCTTTAAAGAGGAGTTACTGAAGGCACAATCAGGAAGTATTGTCGAGTTTGACAACGAGTTTTTTCAGGGTGAAGTGTGCTTTAGGAGGCTGTTCATAGCACTAAAACCATGTATAGATGGGTTTCTACAAGGTTGCAGACCTTACATTGCAATGGACTCAACAAACCTCACTAGGAAGCACAGAGGGCAGTTGGCAATAGTTGTTGCAATAGATGGGAACAATTGTCTTTTTCCTGTTGCATATGGTGTGATAGAGGCTAAGTCCAAAGAGAGTTGTACATGGTTTGTGTAGAACTTAAAGACTGCAATTGGGACTCCTCATGGGTTAGTCATTAACACAGATGCAGGAAAAGACATAGAGGGGCCTACCGCTGATGTTTATCCAGAAGTTGAGCACCGGGAGTGCATGAGGCACCTATGGAAGAACTTGAAAAAGCAATATTGTGGCCCACTTTTGCTGAGAATATGTGGTCGGCTGAAAAATGCTACACCATCGACCAGTACAACTGCCACATGAACAAGATAGCTCAGAATTATCCTACAACTATTAGTTACTTAGAGCAAAATCACCCATATTTATGGAGTAGGAGTAAGTTTTCTAAGATCTCAAAGGTGGACAACCTATCAGAGTCTTTCAATAAATGGGTGATGAAAATTAAGGAGCTACAGATTGTGGACTTGTGTGACAAGCTTAGGCAAATGTTGATGGCCAAGTGCATTTTGAGGTGCTGCAAAAATGGAAGGAAGAATGATTCTATACCTCATTAAAAGGCTGAACAAACAAAGCAAGAAGCTCAAAGATTACACTGTGATAAGGACCTCTGAAGATGATACCACTGAAGTTAGTGTGGTATCTAGAAAAGGAACGGTATGGCGGTATGCGGTGAACTTGAAGGAACATGCATGCTCTTGTAGAGGCTGGCAAGTTAGTGGAAAGCCTTGCAACCATGCATTAGCTTTCATTGGTTCACTTAGGGGAGCAAACATGAACAACTACTTTCATGAGTACTTTTCAGTCTAGAAGTTTAGGGAAACATATGTTGCGGTATGGAACCCAATGACTTCCAAGAACCAATGGGCAATTGTAGATCTTGGTTTCAAGTTGAAGAAGTCAAAGTTAAGGGGAAAGCCAGGAAGATCAAGGGTACATTGGTACAAAGCTTCTGATGAGGCTGGTATAACTAAGAGAAGAACATGTCCTGATTGTCGTGAGAAAGGCCACTTTGCTAAGGCTTGCTAGGGAGAACCTATAGCTAGCAAAAGGTAACTTTCAGCCATTAATATGATGCCCCCTCGTTGTTTTTCAATTGGCTACTAACTCCCATTATTCCCATGTCAAAAATATCATCAAGAACTTCATCCTCGGGCCAAGGGAGCAATAATACATCAAGGGGAAGGGACGGAAGCAGGGGCTAGCAGCTTATTTTGATGTCTCCATGTGATGTGTTAGGGAGTTACTTCTCATATTTTGTGGTGCCATATGTAGTCTTGTCCTTTTGAAAACCATGTGGTTGTGCCTTCAAATTGAACAAGATGACCCATGTGTGGTCTATTTGGGTTGCTTATGTGATTTTATACTCCTAACTACATTATGAACATGTGAAACTTTAAATTCTAATGTCGTCAACATGCTGAGAAACATGTGGCTCTTTGCTACATTTTTCCTTCCTCTTATTTGACATGAAGACAATGTGTATTTTGGTTGCTGTATTTTATCTCCAAACTATGGTAAATATACAAATTATAGCTAGGGGCACTTATGTCCTTTCCAACAAGAAAAAGGGAAGAAAACCCCCTGCCAAACGGTGCTACTCACCACAGTTAGTCCAGTGGTAGGTATGTTTTGTCAACCTAGATTGTAATGTCAAATATAAAATTAACTCATCTCCAATGGCAAATCTAGAAAACCAATCCAAACCAATGGCAAATATGCAATTCACCCAAAAAAGAAAGAAAGGGAAGGAAAGAAAAGGATTTTTGGGGATTTCATCAGTTTCGATGCTAATCCGTGATCTTGTCGCTAAAGGTAACATCTTCGTAATCCCTAGTTGTTCGTAAATGGATTTTTGATGACCGGACTCATCGCCAAAATTAGGGATTATCGAACCGGTTCATGTATAACAGTTTGATCTGAAATCAGGACTAGTTGAGGTCAAATTTGATTATGTGATTAAGAGCAAAATCGCATGAAATTTCAAGAAGATGTTCAAGATATTTTATCTTATGATCATTGGTTAAGTAGGATAAAAGCTATGGCTCAATCAGCGAGCAACTTGGATCATTGGTCCAATTCTCGAAAAATGATAGAATTGAGGATTTCGGGATTTGGGTAAAGAGCATAGATTCGGGTAAAGAGCATAGCTCGGACACCCGATGTATAGTCATGTTGACTTTCTTGAATAAATTCTGAGTATAATATGATTCTTAGATTTAGGAAGTGTCGGTGCAAAAGGTGTGAAGTCGGATCATCGCCACGATTAAGGCAAGTGCATGACGAACCTATGTTATGGTATGATTCTCTCGTTGAATGTTTTATTGACCTCTTTTGAATGCGTTTGTTCAGTCTTCATATTCCATTCGTATTTTCTTGTATTCACATGTTTTAAGTTCATAATTGTGTTCATTTCAAATGATCAAGTTTCAAGTTGTCCCTTTACATTTCATTCAAGTGCCGATGATACCGGAGGTACAATTTGGTTCTTATGTTCAGAAACCTGTGAGTGAGCGCTGGCCTCACATGGCAGCAAGCGTCAACAACCTTATCTTAGTATATAGTTGTTTTATTAATGCTTTAGCTAGTTTTTTTAGTTAAATAGTTTGGGTTCTGTTTTTATCAGTTTATCGAGTCTAGGACTTAGGTTGTGATACTTAATTTCTATTTTAAATACCATGCATATGAATATTATGTCTTTTAATTATTTGGAAAAAGGGGTAGATATAGAGGAACTCTGCCGAAAAGCGTCATCAAGCTTTTTTTTTGGCTTGGAGTTTATGTTAGGCAATAACCTCAGGTATGTAGATATATGGGGTGTTACAGTTAGTATTAGAGCCGATAGTAGATCCTTGGGAGTGGTTAATGGTTAACCTAGGTAGATTGTTATTAAAACTTGGCATAGGCTCAACTAAGTTCAATTTTGACACATTGTGCACAGTAGGATGGGCTTGCATGGGCATGTATTACATTTACATTGTCTACCGGAATTCATTTTCTCTGGTGTGTTTTTTCGAATACGATAACGTTATGTTGATCGTGTCCTTATGGTTTTGTTGATTAGAGCTATGCCTCCAAAGAAGAGTTCCCATGGGAGTCACACTGCAGGCCGCAATGCTGATCGTGGCTAGGGTCATACTAGAGGTCATACCAGCCAAACAAAGAGACCGGCACAAGTGATGGAAGAGAACCAGGAGATTGAAGATCTTATGGATCACTCAGTAGTTGGAGCTGAAACCGCTAATCTTGTTTCAGTGGCCTCCGGAGTTTAGAGAATGACATATCCAAGATGGATCTTCATGTGACTGGACACCTTTGATGGGTCAAGAACACCAACAGATAACGTCGATTGGTTACGTAAGATAGAGAAAGTCATGGATGGGTGTCGAATGACACCAGAGGAGAAGGTATAATTTGCACCACACCAACTGATAGGTCAGGCAGATATCTAGTGGGATGGAGTGTTGATGGTGTGGATCCCTGCTCGCAATAGCATTACTTGGGAGATCTTTACGCAGAGCAGTTTAAGGCCAAATATTATCCAATCTCTTTCAGGGATAGGATGAATGATGCGTTGAACCATATCCAGCAAGGGAATAAAATGGTGGGTTAATATGAGAGGGAATTAAGCAACATCATTCGTTTTGTGCCCAGTGTGGCGTGTGATGAGCATGAGAAGGCTAGAAAGTTCTTCAAATGACTTAATGCACACTATAGAGAGGTGATAGGGAGAAATATGTCCATTACTTATCCTACAATAGTTGAGGAAGCTAGAGGAATGGAGTTGGAAATTAAACTTATTGCAGAGCAATAGAGATGTACTGGGAGTGTGAGCATCCCAAGTAGCAACCAAAAGAGGGATCCCATGGAAGGAGGAGACTCCTCTCGATGACCTTCTTTCAAGAAATTTAGGCCAAATCAGCAACCCTTACAGTCTCAATCATTTAGGCCCAAGTAGCCAGGAACCCAGACTTCCTCACAACGTTCTTCGAGAACTTTGTTTATGCATCCGGTTCTAGGACAGGGTTTGATTTGCTTCAAGTGCGGAAAACCCAATCATTCCTCAGAGTATGGTTTTTTTGGGACGTGTCGTAGATGCAACAAGGAGGGACACATGGAAGTAGTTTGCAAGAGGAACCCAAATTCTATCATCAAGTGGCAACGGTCTACATCTCCTCGAGGCTCAGTTCCTTCCACTAGTGCTCCACGAGGGTCAGTACAAATGATGGCTGCTTCTCCGCTACCATATCCATAGCTCCCTCAACAGTACCTTCCTCTACCTCTAGGTTACTATTGGCATGTGCCCCAGGTTCCTGCTCCACCTCCCCCGCTTCAACTGCTTGCACCAACTTCTACTCCAACACTTAAGCATGCCAGAGAAAGTGCTACTTCTTCAACTCCCGCTGGGATCTACAACATGCCTACCACCTCTTCTCTTGGTCGTCCAGATGTGGTCTTAGGTATCCTTTCTGTTGATTCACATGATGCGTTAGTTCTGTTTGATTCCAGGGTTACCTTTTAGTTTGTATCACTCGACTTCGTTAGAAGGGCTAATATATCCACCTGAGAAATTTCTTAGTCCATTCAAGCTAAATCTCCACGAGGTTTGGTTTTTAGTTCGGTGGTATGCATGAGTTGTGTAGTAAACATAGAGGGAGATAACTTTTTAGCAAACCTTATGGTAATTCTCTTACCGGTGTTCGATGTCATTCTTGGCATGGACTGGTTACAATGGTACCGGGCTGTGATATCCTGCTTCTGGAAGACTATTACCTTGGAAGCACCGTTGGGTGAGACGATAATCTTTCAAGCAGGCACACCATCGGATTCTCTATTTGTGTTGTCAAGCCTATTCCCGGGTCCATGTACTATGAAGTCCTGATTTCTTTAGGCTTTAGCTGTGAAGCTAAGCTTACCCTTGGGAATTAAAGAGATACCTGTGGTCCAAGATTACCCCGACGTCTTCCCTGTTGAATTGCCAGGAATGCCGCCGAAGCACGAAGTGGTGTTTCGTATTGATCTTATCCTTGGTACTTGCCCTATTTCAATAGAACCATCTCGTCCGTCTCATCCTTTCCAGGAAGAGTTGAGGAAACAACTAGATGATCTGTTTACTCAAAGGAATGCAGATCTCTCGATCTGCTATCAAGCCGATCACTCAAGCCTTTCACAGTATAGTACCCAAATCTTTGACCACGCCCATTGGCCAAATATCGCTACCCGTTACCTTCGGGAAGCATGACAACTTTCGGACAAAGAAAATTTTGTTCGATATGGTCAATTTCGAGACGGCATACAATGTCATCTTAAGAAGACCTACTCTTGCCAAATGCATTGTCATCACGCATTACGTCTATTAGTGTGTAAAGATCCCCAGACCCAAGGGGGTCATCACCATTCAGGGTTGTCCCAAGGCAAGTCTCCATTGTGACAAGCGGAGTCTCGATATGTAAGTTTAACACCAACCAAGCGAGGGACCTAAGAGGTCAAGGATCAAGGTGAATAAGAAGCCTCAGTCGTGACCATGATCACAATGCCTTGAGATGTTAACCCAAAAACTCAGAGGCTCAGCTTCATGACTAGTCCGGAGCCCATGAAATAGCACTTACGCTACCCCCGAAATAATAAGGGTCACTGCTTATCAGCTAAATCTAGTATGTGTCATTTAGGTTTAAGATAATAAGTCTACATAGCCCATGGGTCCTCAGGAGTTTTCTATAAATTCTAAGTGTAAGTCCTAAGAGTACCTTCTCATAATAATAAAGATCATATTGCTTATGAAGTCGATTGGTTTTCTTTTTCTGCCTTACTTGCCTTTTCGCGCATCTTCATGCCCGACAAATGGGATATGCCACTTCTCAGATCCTTCATCCCAAACGTGCACCCAGAGCTGCGAAAAGTTTGTCTCGCCCCAAGGGAAATATGAGTTTCCTTTACTTTAAAGATGTTTTTTTTACTATTTGGACTGCTGTCGGTGACACAGGAACCAGGAGTCCCCGAGTCCCGAGGCCAGAACAGCAGAGTGCCACGTGGCGCCCTCGCTTGGGGGTTATCTCCCCGAGGTACGAGAAGATCAAGTTCCGGGAGAGGATGCTCGGGGACATGAACAGTGGTCCCTGAGTACCCGAGTTCCCCGATGACCCGTGAAGACCAAGTACCGAGAAGAGGGTGCTCGGGGCCATGCACAGTAGTCCCTGAGCACCCAAGTTTCCCGATGATAAGAAAAGCCAAGTTCCGGGAGAGAGTGCTCGGGGTTGCGAACAGTGGCCCCTAAGCACTCGGTTCCTCGAGGACCCGAATAGACAGTTCCGGGAGAGAGTGCTCGGGGCCGTGAATAGTGGCCCCCTAGCACTCGGTTCCCAGTGAACCCAAACGGTCAGTTCTGGGAGAGAGTGCTCAGGGCCGTGAACAGTGGCCCCCGAGCATTCGATTCCCCGACGACCAAGAAAGGGCATATCCGGGAGAGAGTGCTCGGAGCTGCGAACAGTGACCCCCGAGCACTCGGTTCCCCGAGGACCTGAGAAGTCCTTCGCCGGTGGTCCCCACGAGGGCCCAGCGGTGAGGTGTCAACTGATGAGAGGCCCAATGCCGCATTTAAGAGGGCGTGTGGCCTGTCACTTCCAACCACTCCCCCCACGCCTGTTGTCAGTCCCTGCCACGGCCTGGCAGGGAGGCGTGGGGACATTTAATGCACGGGTCACATCGCGCGTCATCCGACGCGCCTCGGGATAACGTCGCAGAGCTCGAGGCGCCCCGCCTGCCGCCCTGCTGTGTTAGGCTTGCTCTGACCAGGCGGGCACACTGGGCTGCTCGGTGGCTGCCCGGTGGGCCCTCCCTGCGGTACCCGTTGAAAAGCGGCATGATGACGAACAAGACTGGACGGGGGCGCGTTTTCAACCCTCCCCGTCACCTCGCGCAGCAGCCTATGATGGTTGCTTTCCATTTATGGCGCCTTGGAACTCGCGCCATCCTTTCTCGTCACGCTACCGCCCTGGCGGGTATATAAGCGGGGCGGGCTCCCCGGAGAAAAAGAGAGATCGAGATCAAACAGAGGACAAGTCTAGGAGCCTTGGCGAACACTGAAGCACGGAACACATCAATGAGTCTCGAAGAGCAAGGAGCACGAAGCTCTAGACTTAGACAAATATTCTTGTAACCCAGCAGATCCTCAGAGAGACATTCTCATGGCATTTATAGCATACACACAGGAGTAAAGTGTTACGCTTAGTGCAGCCCGAACCTGTCTAAAAATCCCCTGAGCATTTACTCATTCCTGCATCCGATCATTCCACCTCCACATGTATCTCATTTACTCCCATTTATTTTACCTACAAATGGATTCAGAATCATTCCCCCGGCCGAATCTCAAAGGGGGTCCCTCAGGATCCCCGCTTGAGGAGTCAACCCTCCGATAACTGCCTACTTAGAATTTCTATTTCTAAGTACACAGTCGGGAGCTTAATAAGTATTAGGCACTGAAAACTGAAAACAACATATTATGTGTTCTCTGAAAGCATATTCCAATGAGAAGAGAGGAATCATTGCATTATGAACTCGGGATTGCCAAAAGGCTACTTGTCACGTTCCACAGGTGATTGGGGGCTACAATGCCTCCCACTCAAGTGGACTGAAGGCCGGTTGTAATAAATGCTCTGACTAGTGATCAACGTGTCCTGAACTAATCGAAGGAAAAGGCCAATAAGAAGATAACGATATGTTGTCAAAAGAGTCCAGAAGAAAGTACTACCATCAAGCATGGAAAAATTATTTCACAAAAAAGCATGAACAAACTTTAAGATCCTAACTAAAACTAACAAAATATACCAAGTGTTTTTACAAACTACAAGGTAAAAGTAAAAGAGCTATGACTAGGGAAAGAAGTCCATCGTGTGCAGTTTCTCCAAGCACTGGACAATCCGGTGTGGATCGATCATAGAAATGAGTCGTTAGAGCCCCTGATCCTCAAGCGAAGCCTCCTTTTCTATGCGCTGAACCATCCAACATGTATATGTCCATTTTTCACTCAATAGGAACCTCCTGGACTTTACTCTGACAAAACTTCCAAGACATACACCAGACCATCTAGCATGTATAAATCATTTTTCCATTGAACACAAAGAATTCCCTCTGGACTTTGCTCCGGCGATGCCTTTGTTGTGTATGCTGGACCATCCGGCGTATACAACTTGAACCTAAAAATACTCTGGCGTGTTCAATTGCTTTAGCGTCGGACCATCTGGTGTGTTTGCGCATTAAGACTTGCTTCTAAACAAATCCTCCAGCGTGTACAAGTTCCCTAGCGTCAGACCATCCAATGTATAAAGTTTTTCCAGAACACGTCTAATTCAAACTTCTTTGAGTTCTATCTTCTCGTCCAATTTCTTAAGTGTTTATCCACGAGATCTACTAAAGCATATACTTTACAAATATATTAGTCCCATTAACTATGTTGTCATTAATCACCAAAATCAAATACATGCTCTAAAAGTCCCATTAACTATGTTGTCATTAATCACCAAAATCAAATACATGCTCTAAAAGGGCCATGTTCGCTACAATCTCTCCTTTTTTGGTGATTGATAATAATACAACCAAACCAAGTGGTAAATAATAAATTATACCAATTGTAAAGAGCACAAGGTCTTACCACTTTGCTTGGATGCATGGTAAGAACAATAAATGATACCAATTGTAAAGAAAATATCACATCTTTGTCATATCTTGTTCTTACCTTCACTTCGTCTCCTTTTTGTTTTAACTGTCATAGAGACAATTCTCCTCATTTCTCCATCGTCACTATCTCCCTTGATTCACCCATGCAAAGTGCTCCTTACTTTGCGTGCTTCTTGCATCATGCTTCTCCCTTTGTCAACAATCTTGCATCTTGCTTTGATCGCCAAAATCCTCCCCTTTGTCAATAATCTCAAAAACACTACAAACACATATTGAACTCAAGTAAAAATATTAGAGCACTAGGAAGAGAATTTCATAAATTTTGAGGCATTTGAATAGCACCACTTGTGATGTGAAAGGGTTATATGGATACCATTTGAAATAAAAAAATGGATCACAATTCATGAAACTTGCATAATATGATCTAAATTCTCCCTATATATATGTGAATACATATAATAAAACACACTTATGCACAGCTAGACAATATGTAAAGATAGGAAGTTTAAACTATATTATGTATGGAGATAGCTTAAAAGATCAAATGAATTCACAAATATACCACTTGAAAAACATGTTAGTCTCAAAATCGCAACTTATAGGATATGATCCCACTAAATGTGTGCATACAAGTGTTGAATACTTATGAGAGACATGCACTTGTCATTAATAACAAAGGGGAAGGTACCATGTAGGTTGATTTCATGACATATAAATAATATCACTTGTAAAAATATATAATGAAAAGAACCTATAACTAATAAACCATGTATGTTGCTCATAGGTTAGAGAGAAACACAAGCAACCTACCATTTGAAAAATCTACAATAGATAATGCAAGGAAATAAAATATGCATAGATAATCCTAAACAAGGAAAATGTAATAGATGTAAAACAAAAGGCATGAACAAAAATTTAGCTATTATTACCTCTTTTACCTTTCGATAGGGGATTTGGGTATATGATGATCAAGGTCTTTATCAATATATCTAATCTTGTACACTTGGCTTATTTGCTTGAACCTTAACTTTATTTTGTACATCAAGTTCCAAATTCACCTAACCATGTGTGCAACCATTTTGCCATTGTCCTTCTTCTTAGGCTTGTAGTAGTTGCTTTTGGTCTTGTGATTAATCTTGTAGTTGAGCTTGATATAGATATTGGAGGTCTTATTTTAGAGGTTCATCATCTTCTTCTTCTCCTCGGTCTCCTTCTTAACTTGCTTGTATCGGAATGACATGTGGTCTTCTTGATGATACTTGAATCATGTCACTGTGGACCCCTCCGCAAGCTTGTTCACTATGTTATTACGGTTATCTTGAGAATGTTGGACATGATTATTGCCCTTTAATCTTACTAAGTGCTTCTTGAGATTCTTCACTTTTTGTTTGAGCTTATCATTCTCTTGTGCAATGAGATCATTACATGATTCTACAACAACAATCTCAACATATGTCTCATTGCAAAAGGATAAGCTAGATAGATCAATCAAATCATCACAAAAGAGAGGTAGATTGATTCAAGGGGACCTTAGGTTGAGATTCAATGCCCTCAAATTTTGCCTTAAGTTCTTCATGATCATCGTTTAGAAATTCAAATTTGCTCAATAATTATTTTATGACCCTTGAGCCACCTAAGCCCCAAGTAGGTTAAGTCACAAAACCACCAAGACAATGCCTCACCACAAAATTATCTTACGGTCACTTGCTGTCCTTCACTTCAGAGCTTGAACCACTAAGCAAGGGTCTCCGCATCCCCGTACAAATATCTTACCACCGCTCCACACTAAGTCGAAGAGTCAACAAGTATGAGCCACCAAGGCTCACGGTGCCGACAAGTCACCAAGACTCTAAGGTATCGATGTATCATTTGGTACAATGTAGAATCACTACTTGATCCTCTCTCTAGGCAGTAACACCCAGTAACCACTCTCTCTTTGCTTATTAGCACTAATTATTTTTAGCACTTTGTGGCTTGGATGTCTCCTCAAGTGTATATGAGCTTTTCTGTACTCCAACACCTTCAAATGACCGAGTGAGGGATATATATATAGCCGCAACCCCGCATACTAGCCATTCTCCAACGGTCATATTTTTTCTAAATACTGGATGATTCAGCGTGCACCTGCTCAAGCACCGGACCATCCGGTGTGGATCGATCATAAAAACTAGCCGTTAGAGCAACTGATCCTCTGGTGAAGCCTCCTATGTAGGCGCTGGACCATCTAGCGTGTACATGTCCATTTTTCACTCAACAGTAACCTCCTGGACTTTACTCCGGTGATGCTTCCAAGACATACGCCAAACCATCCGGCATGTATAAATCATTTTTTCCATTGAACACAAAGAATTCCCTCTGGACTTTGCTCCGGCGATACCTCCATTGAACAACTTGAACCTGAAAACACTCCATCATGTTCAATTGTTTCAGTGCCAGACCATCCAGTGTGTACGCGCATTAAGGCTTGCTTTTAAACAAATCCTTCGGCGTGTACAAGCTCCCTAGCGTTGGACCATCCGGTGTATATAGTTTTTCCAGAACTTGTCGAATTCAAACTTCTTTAAGTTCTATCTTCTCGTCCAATTTCTCAAGTGTGCACCCATGAGACCTACTAAAGCATATACTTAACAAACATATTAGTCTCATTGACTATGTTGTCATTAATTACCAACATCACATACATGCCCTAAAAGGGCAAAGTTCCCTACACGCCATTTTGGGTCAGATCCAATCCGGTTGGGAACTACCAAGCCCCAGTAATCCTCGACTTCAGAAGACTAAGGTGGTGCTTGATGAAGTCCCTGGCAATATCATACACTGTCAGGTTCCTCTCCTTTAGGTGTAGGATCTACCCGATAAGGCTCCATCGAAGTGTGGTCATTACTGGCTCCTCTGTCTAGGCGGACCATGACAACGGGGGCAAGCCCTGGTAAGGAAGCCTTTTTGTGTCAGGTTGGTAATAGAACCACTTCTTGTGCCAACCCGACCAAAAGAACTTGGTGGTGAAGTCGATGTACTCCATCAACTTGCCTTCTCGGAGTCGAAATCCAGCGGCACCAGTGATTTTGTTTTGGAGCCTCTTCGGGATATAGAAGTACCGAAAGAGGTTGAGGGATGGGCGAAAGCCGAGAAAGGCCTCGCACAGATGCATGGAGACACTCAGCAAGATAATTGAATTCGAGATAATTGGAGAAAGCCAACACCTTGAGAAAGAAGCTAGAAGGAGTGAAGTCAAAGCTGCAGCAGAAAAAGTCTATGAAGACCACCGAGTTGTGGGTGTCCGGGCTCAGGATCATCTGCTCTGTCGCTGGCGTGCATGAGATCAGAACCCGGGGAGGAATCACCTTCTCACTCTTGGCCTTCTCCAAAGCCTCCTCCATGATCTCGAATTCTAGCCACTTTGAGATCGTGCTTGCCATCTCGTCGGTGGAGGAGCTCTCTTTCTTGATCTTCTTCTTGCCCATGGCGGCGGAGAGATTGGGGGGAGAGGGTTTTTGGGGGGCTTTTGGAGCAAGGGCGTAAGGAGAATGATGAGTGTGATGGAAAGCAGTCGATGATGGAAGAATGGACGTTGAAGTAGGTCTCCCTTTGCCTTTATACAAAGCGGGGGCTCCTTGAAATGGTAGTTCAATTGATGACATGACACGACTCGAGGCTATGATCTCCCTCTTTATTGTCACGTCGCATTTAATGTACGATGCATGCAGGGCAATTGGCACCGTACCCCGAGGAGTTCGGCTCCTCACGTTGCTACCGTAATCATGGTACCATGGCAGGAAAAGATTCTCACAACCACCCAAATATCCGCTGCGACATTTCAATTTTCAAAGTTCACTAGTAACAAACTTTTTTTTCCTTCCAAAGGGCAAAGCTAACAAAAAATCTACCCGGATGGAACACTTTCTCGAAAACTCTCTTAGGGACTTGGAGGCGTTTGGAAACCCGAGTAGAAAATCAGAAAACCTGATTAGTTTCTTTACCCTACTTGATGACCTGCTTGGATAAAATCTTATCTTTGACCATTGTGCCTTGGCCACTGTGTTGTGTGCTCACCTCCACTGTGCTCTCGATCCCACCTCTGGCCGAACTGAGCAACAAAGTTGCATGAGTCTTGCCTCTTACATTGCTCCAGTCAGCCACCAGTAGGGTTAACAAATTCGTCAATTACCGCTCGAAATTTACGGTAACCGACCTTACCGCTCCGCTAATATAAACCGATCGGTTACCGATTTTGAATTCAAAAAATTCAAAAAAATAAAAAATCAGACAAAATCCTAAAAAAAAAACTAGAGACAATTATAAGAACCTCCGTGTAAAGATTTTTCAAAAATAATGTCGTTTGCATCATATTCTATAGGGAGTAAGTTTGAAAAAAAAAAGGAAAAAACTTGAAGCGCGCAACTCATTTATTAACTCATGTTAAGGAAAAACTTAACATGCAAAAACATATTTTTCTTGTGTACGGTTTATCTTAAGAGAATATTTAAATTTGGTTTCACTTCAGTTAGAGTTTTATTAATTTCTCCATGATTTTTACAATGTTCAAAAGCATAAAGCCAATATGTTAAGAAACAACACTGTGATTAACTTTTTCATGTCTACCATTATTTTACCTACATAAATCATAGTATAAGTAAATTAATAAAAGTGGCTTCAGTAATTTTGGAGGTGTGTGGGTTAGTTATGAATTAATCTAGTTGCAACATATTTATACAATCATGTATGTTAAAATAACTATTTCATGAGTTCATGTATTTTTAAAAGATATAAGATCATGTAACAAGACTAATAAAATTGGTTTCATGATTTTTGGATTAGCAAAGAGTAAACTATGCATTTAACTTGGTTTAGCAAATACATTTTCTCACAAAAAAAAATATTCAACTTTTTTATAAGTATAAATACTTTTATCATGTAGATCATATTACAAGGAAACCAACAAAATTTGTTTCACTTGATTTCAAGCTTAGATGAATTAGTTATTGATTTTACAAGATTGAGCCATTTTTTAGTTTTTTTTTGTTAAACATCACTGAAATTCGAGAAAACCGTTCGATAAATCGCTAAAACCGAACGGTTACCGATAAAACCAAGTGGTTACCGATAAAGCAGAAAATGCCCTCGATAAATCGACGAAACCGCTCGGTAACCGGTGCAAACCGAGCGGTTACCGTTCAGTTGATTCGGTCCGAATTCTCGATGATTTTCAAATTTAACCGAGTAAATTTTGAGCAAATTCTCACCAAATTTTGAACGGTTATCGCGATAACCTTGATTTTTCGGTTACCACTGGTCTCGGTTTTCATGCTCCAAACAGTTTCGTAAACCTTAGCCACCACATGCTTAGTTGTGGCATGCCTCACAATAAGATTGGACAACTTCTAGACAGGGTTAACAAATTCATTTACGCAACAAAAATCGTTCCCACCAATTTTTTGAATTCAGAAAACCAAAAAATCCGGTCAAATTTCTGCAAAAATTTGAACTAATTTACTTTGTCAAATTTATAAATCAAAGACAAAAATCGATCGAATCGAGTCAGCAAAAACCGGTCGAATTCCACTGAAAAGCGAGCAAATTCTCTGATTTACCGATCGTATTTTCTGCATTTTGAATGGATTAGTCAAAAACCGGTTGAATTTCCCGATTTACTGATCACATTTCTCGAATTTTAGTAAAGTTCAACAAAAAAATAGCTCAATCTTGTAAAATTAATAACTAATGTATCTGAGCTTCAAATCAAGTGAAAAGAATTTTGTTAGTTTCTTTGTAACATGATTTACATGATAAAAGTACTTATAATAATAAAAAAATTGAATATTTTTTGTGAGAAAATGTATTTTCTAAACCTAGTTAAAATCATGGTTAATTTTTTGCTAATCCAAAAATCATGAAACCAATTTTGTTAGCCTTCTTACATGATCCTATATCTTTCAAAAATACATAAAATCATGAAATAGTTATTGTAGCATACAGAATTGTGTAAATATGTTGCATCTAGATTAATTTATAACTAACCTATCACACCTCCAAAATTAGTGAACCACTTTTGTTAGTTTACTTATACTTGCTTTATGTAGGAAAAATAATGGCAGACATGAAAAGGTTAATTACAGTGTTGTTTCTTAATATGTTCACTTTATGCTTGTGAATTTTGTAAAAATTATAGAGAAATTAATAAAACTCTAAATGAAGTGAAATAAATTTTAAATTAAGATACGTCTTACACAAGAAAAATATGTATTTATATGTTAAGCTTTCTTAATGTGATGGACCAAATCATCATGTTCATACGGTCTATTTCAAAAAAAATTCAACTTTCTCCATATAAAATATGATACAAATATATTTTTCAAATTTGTTTTCACACAAGATCTTAAAAGTGTCTCTAGTTTTTTTAGATTTTTTTAGTATTTTGTTTTGAATTTTTTGAATTCAAAATTGAAAAACGATCAAATTCAAAATTCGGTATGGACCGAATTGACTAATTTTCGTGAATATCAAGTGGTTTTCAATAAATTTTTTAACCATATATAGAGAGTGTGGTGGGTGATGGGGTATGTTGCAACCTCATTTGCTCTAGTGACTTGGAAGAGGTGATTTGCTAAATCTGTTTGAATATTCTTCTTTTTAGAAACAGTAGCACATTTTGTAAACGCACGAACAAACTTATACTACCACATATACGTACTCATATAACGTTTACTAAAGATCGAAGATATAGAGCTTAGAGATTAATGAATTCACTACATACGCCTCGCTATCGATGTCTACATCGCTTATTACTGAAAGAAAATTCTACCTTATTAAGACATATAAGAAGGATTTGTTCTCTATTGAGCAAGAAATACAACCATCTTCGCTAACTATACCAACCAAGGTTTATTTGAAGATTCTCCAAAGTTAATGCTACATAGTATATTTGAAAAAAAAAACACAATATGACACAAAACTGGTCCTAGATTTGGGGAGAAAGCCGGAACTTAGAATTTAGATATACGAAAATCCCACAAACCCCTTAACCTATGGAGAAAGGCAAAACTGAGATCTTCCTAGAGAAAATCTACAATTCGCCATTGAATAACGTTTGATTCTACAATTCGCCATCGAGTAAGTTTCGTTTCCTTCTATACCATCGAATAGATAGTTTCATTACTTATCTGTCACTCGCTCCGTAAGGCAGGTTGGAAAGCTCTATTAGATGCTATAAAAATACCATTTTGCCCCTGTTTCATTATGTGAATATTTTTCTCCAATGAGGCTACATATTGCTGGCTGTTCCACCCATATCACAGCATTTTGAGCATTTTAGAGGCACACCATATACCTTCCAAACCACAGCATTTTGAGGTATTTTAGAGGAACATAATATACAAAATAACAGTGCATCATTTATAGATCAATAAGCAACAGATCACCATATAGGTAGCATACAGGTTGCATAACACAAGTAGCAAGTCGGAATGAGATATGTAGCAAAATAATATTACATGTGCACTTTGCAACTAAGCCTACAACACATCCTCATGGACAACAAAATAAAAGCACATGAAATCAGACAAGTAGTCTTTTTTTGCTTCTATCTGATGATGCCGGTACAATTTTCCTCATGGCCTTCCCTCTCTCCTTGGCAGGTGTTGTAGCAGCCTCAACAATAGCCATGGAGGCACCATCTGGTTGAGTTAAAGTAGCAGGAGCAGCAGCATCGATGGCTTGAGCTGAAGTAGCAGCCTCTTTTTTCTTAGTCCTGCAAATACATGAAATAGTTGCATTTTAGTGAGTAGTACAGCATGAATTGATAGCTGAAGGTATTAAAATTTTAATTACCGTTTCTTTGGCAACTTAGCATAAGCTTCTGGATCTGCCTTAGTTTTCCATGAACCAGACCCAATTCTCACTAGTTTTTGAGTCAATAACACCAAATACCACTGGATATAACCAGCTGTGGCCATCAACTGCACAAGCTGTTGCTAGCTGGCCTCTATATTTCCCTGTCAAGTGCGTGCTGTCAATTGCCAAGTATGGCATGCAGCCAGCCAAGAACCCATCAACGCATGGCTTCAAGGCAACAAACAGCCTAGTGAACCTCTTCGTCTCTTTGAATGTCATATGGTCAATGGAAACTATACTTCCTGGACTCCTCTTCTCAACCTCTGCCTTCCAACTATAGAGCTTGTCAAAGCTGTCATCCCAATCACCAAACAAATTATTCAATGCTAGTTCCCTCCCTATCCACACTCTCTTGTAAGGGATCAATACCTTGTATTTGTCTTTTAATTTCCCTTGCAACTCCTTTGTGCCTCTGCTGGGGTCTTCCCTCAACCAATCTGTGACCTTATCACATATCCATGACTTGGAAGCACTTTTCATCTTCTCACTTTTTCTGGTACTACAATAGTCATGGTTCTCAACATGGATCTTGATCTGAAATAACAAATAAAAGAAAAATAAGGGTGCAGTCTGCAATGGAATAACAAAGAAAAAAATAAGGGTACGGTCTATAGCAGTACAATTACCTCAAATGTCACATCATCCTCCAAAGTTGATGCATGAATTCTCCATCTGCACCCTTTCACAACACAATTAGTTCTAAATCTTGTAGATTCACTTTTTTCAATATCATATTCAAATTCACGCTTTATGGCTTATTGAGCCATCGCTAATCTAAGCATCTTAATCGAGGGGTAAACTGTACCAACTGTCATTGGTGGATCATCCATGTCGTAAGCTACCACAGGGGCTATATCTGGCTCAGCGTCTTTTGCAACCCACTCCTCATCATCTGCTATTTCCTCAATGCTTTCCTTGACATCATCATCCTCTTCTTCCCCAGGCTCATAGTCTTCATCAGTAGCATTGTCATCCCCAGAGTTAGGTACATGTTTATCTACTAGGTATTGGTTCTCCTCATCGACACCTACATGCTCAAATTGTGGGGAAGGGTTTTCTAGGTACTTATCAAAAGCCATCATTTCATCTAGTTCACTGCTGCTTTTGGACTTAGATATACATACCTCAGATGGGATTGCATCAGACACATGATTAGGTCTTAGTACAATGACCACTTCACCCCTTTTAGTTGATTTAAAACATTCAAACATTTTTGTTAAATCTTGATCTCTACGAATTGGGATACACTTTTTTGTACCATCGAGGTAGTGCACAGTTTCAATTTGATTAACATCACATCCATACTTCTCAGCAAGGTCATCCAAGAAGTCTTTGTAGTTAGTTGTGTCAACAACAATTGGCCAATCCAATAAATACCCAGAGAATTCTTGATTAGTGTCTTTTCTCATCACTCTAATTTCAAGACAATAAGATGACAATGGATCCATTCTGCCGATGAATGCCTCGTGAACAACTAATAGCCAAAAACTAACTAATTCTGCATTTCAATTTCAACCTGTAAAATGAAATGTGGAGGAAAAGAATTTTACCCTTCCTGTGGCACCCAAGGTTGACTCACTGCCATGGGAGCGGGTAGCAGCAGGGGAGCTACGGGAGCGGGCAGCAGCAGGGAAGCTACGGGCTGGGGGCGCACTGCATCTAGGGTGATGATGACCTCCGCATCCAGCATGACGTCGGGGTGTACCGCATCTAGCGCGACGACGAGCTCCGCATCTAAGGCCTCGGCGAAATCTGCATCCATGGCGTCGGCTTGAGGAGGTTGGCAAAATTATTAAATCACAGGAAAATAAGGCCAAAAGAAGAGGACAACAAATCGTCCCAAAATTGTCCCCGGGTCCTCAAGCCACTCACCTCACTCACTCCCAGAGTCCCCAGGGCCACGGTGGTGGGACACTCCAGGGCGGCGTCGATCTCTCCTAGGGCCACGGCAGCGGGACGCTCCAGGCCAGCGCCTAGAGGATCCATGGTGGCGGCGGCCTCCCCTAGGGCCGCGGCGGTGGGACACTCTAGGCCAGCACCGTGACGCTCCATGCCGGCGCCAGGACACTCCAGGGCAGCGTCGACCGCCCCCAGGGACGCAGCAGTGGGACGCCCCAGGGCGGCATCGGCCTCCCCTAGGGCCGCTGCGGTGGGTCGCTCCAGGCCGGCGGCGGGAGGCTCCAGGGAGGCGGCGAGATGCTCCAGGGTGCGACGAGATGCTCCAGGGTAGCGCCGGTGAGATGCTCCAAGGCTTGATCTAGGGTTCATGGGTGGGGATTCTCTTCTTCCATGGGGCCGAGTCGAGCGAATGGGAATGAGAACAGTCGACCGATCGGGAACAAGTCGGATGGCAGTCTCCTTTGTATCTGTGCACAGGGGCAATCTTGGCATTCTTGAAAATTAGACGGTGCCTTACGGAGCGAGTGATAGATAAATAATGAAACTATCTATTCGATGGCATACAAGGAAATAAAATTTATTCGATGATGAATTGTAGAGTCAAACGTTATTCAATAGGGAATTGTAGATTTTCTCATCTTCCTACCGCATAAAACTTGAAGAAAATCCAAGTCCGACTAAAACTCCAAAATTCTACACGAGTGGTACATGATCCGCATTATGCATTTTTTTATGGCATTTTCAGCGATACGGTTTTCACATTTTTTTTTTAAAAAAAAATAGAGCAACCCGGGCACCGGTGGACTCGTGGGCTGTCGTCTCTCTAACGTTTGACCCAGTCGCCGCACAACCTTTTTATTTTTTATATTTTTTTAAATTAAAAAATTGTAAATATATAAGTTCATTTTATTATATTACAGATCTAGATTTATGCCGTCAGCAGGGTACGACATAAGTTTAAATTTTTTTAAAATATATGCTGTGATGTAAATGACGGTATCATCTAGTTTGATACTTTGATAGGAGTCCACATATATAATTTTTTTTAAATAGATGTATATATTTTAATTTTTTAATTTAAAAAATGAAAAAAATCGACGCCGCATACACAGCACAGAAACCCCAGTGAGAGCGAGACTGCGAGACCAAAGTGGGGGAGCGCGGAGCAGAGCGCCGCCGAAGCCGGAGGCGAGGATGATGGAGGCGCGCCGGTGGCAATCGCCGGCGGCTGCTGCTGCGGCCGCGGAGGCTGCGGAGGAGGGCGGCGGCGGCCCGTCAAGGCGCCCCCCGCGCCGCGGGCTGCACCGCGCGTCGCCCTACGGCTACGGGCTGGGGCCCCGCCGGTGGCTCCCCAAGCTCCCCGTGGCTTCCAGGATCTTCCCTGCCATGCCCCGCGACCGCGCCGCCTCCGGTGATCCCCCCTCCCTTCCTCCCGTTGTCTGGCATCTCTGCTAGTGGCTGATGCCCGTTTGTAGAGGAGGAATCGGGCGGGGAGGGGTCTACGATTTTTTTACCCATTTTGTTAGCGAATTTGTCGCCATTAGTGGAATGGGATCACTGTGGCTCGCGTTTTGTTCGGAGATTGGCGTTAATCTATTTAAGGTTTAGGGTTAAGCGCCCTTGCAGATCATGCCATTTCCTCTGTCACCTTGTATCAATGCTCCGATCTAGGGTTTGATGTGGTGGGCTTATAGTGACAAGTTATCTAATGCCTGCGTTGCTGAATTCTCTAGCGAACTCATGATCATGTGTGACAAAAGTCTACCAACTGGCAACTGACGCGACTCAGTCGAGCTGTATGGTTTTTGTGTTATGTAGTTCCAGATAACTACTATTGTATTAAATTTCGGGTTGCTTGGTGGTTTGTGATTGTACGGTTTATTGGGTTTTCTCTTTCAAATTTGAATGGGCATAATAGTTGATGTCTAGTCATCTTGGAGTCAAGTTGGGGTTCCCAATCCTTGATGCAGGTGTAAGGTCATACTGATTTCCAACCGCTATTGTAGGATCATTGAAGTAAGAAGAGTAGTTTTAATGATTAACTATTATGGTAGTATATCTATTATGAACTCATTCTTTATTATAGGTGAAGTAATTTCTTTAGTTGCACTCCCCTTATTATAATTTTCAATGTAACTATGAAGTTCTGGTCGTGTGATATGCTTGTTGGTTAGAATGTAGAACAATCATTGGCAATGACTTAGTGCAGAACCAGTTCCATTTAGTCTGCAAACATGCTCACTGTTTCATGTGGATCTCTTATTGGTGTTTCGAATGTTTGCAGACAATAATCAAGAGGTTCATCATGAATCACTGGAAGTAATTCATGAAGTAAGCAGGTTTTGTTTTCCTGAGAGTATTATTTGCTTTTTCTTGACTTGTAAATGTATGGTTTTGCTATCTATTGAGTCTATTTTTCAATATACATTGTTACATATTACATTACTACAAATAAAATGCTGCAGCTGTCAAAGGCAAATCTAAATCACGCCAGATAATGCATGAAGGGATCAGTTAGGTTAGGTAGGTGTTTCATAATAAGGGATTAAGGGGGCTAACATAGTATTACACCTTAAAAGGAAGGCTTTATTTTTGTTGTGTTCATTCATATTAAATGAACCAATATAATATTATTCAACACGTAAAGTTAATTATATGTACTGTTGTGGGGGGATGATGGGAAAAATCCCGATAATCCTGCACCTGTGGTTCAGAAAATGATAAACTTGTAATTATTCTTGCTGTTTAGCTTGTGCAACCCACCAACCATTGATCCACGATAAGGAAAGTTTACAGGTTTTGGTGTGGAATTACATGATTTGCAAAGAAGCTATTGTGTACTTTAAAATTTCTGTCTATCCAATTGACCAATTCATGGTTAATTGTTTTGCGCTTTTTGAACTTGTAAAATAATTAGCACAACAAGAAAATACCCTATTAAACTCCCTTCTCTATCTTAGACGTTGAAAAGCTAGATCATATTGCTGATCTATATTGGGCTATTGGCTGAGTGCTTAGAAGGCGCACAGTAGATGTAATTGCGATGGTGCCTACGTTTGCTACTCCACATGCTGCACTTTTGATTTCATCTCCTCAATGCTTTAATCTTTTCACTGATTCAGTTTTTTATCCAAAGTTTACCTTGTTTGGCTACGTATTTTCCATTTCATTTCGAATCACGATATATCTGTTGGTGAATGGTGTCTTTTGGTTATTTGCTGTGTAACGCAAACTGCAGAGACACTCCGCAGAACCAAACACCGCTGCTGCACCCACTAGACCACCAACATCTGTGAGGAAGAAATCTAACCTACTTCTGGAAGGTGATTACAGAAATCCAAGTGATGGCAATGGGCTTGCTGAAATTGAGAAGATAATCAACCAGAGACATTTTTCTAGGCAGGTTTTTTTGTATCTTCTGAATTTTGACCTTTGTGTAATACTTTCTGAGTTCGCTGAAGATGCTTCTAAAATTTGAAAGGTAGATTAACAAACTTCATATTTTCTCTTTGTGCAACAGTGGGTACCTCTATATTTGTGAGATAGAGAAGCACTAGAAACTAGAACCAGGACTGTTTTCCAAGTGGGCTGCTCACTCTCTTGTGTGTGTGTGTGTATGGGTGGGTGGGGGGTTATCATCCAAAAAAGAAATACACCATATTTTGGTAGCAGTGCTTACCTTCTTTCCAAAAAAAGGAAAATCCCTGGAATAAAAGAGGGTGCGGTGGGTTAGTGTGGATCTGAATTGGGTGATGAACAAATACTTGACACATCGAGTGTTGGCAAAGGATGTTACAAGAAACAACTTGATGTTCTGTGTGAATGTTATATCACGTTCATTCCCTTTTCATATTATTTTTCTCCTTTCCTTTGACTTCCTGGAGTGATTACACATCATTTAGAGAAATATTTATCTCCGGAGCTATGTGCTAGTTCCGTAGTAGATAACAGTTTGTTGTCTGGTTTTTGTCTTGAGTCTATTGTTCATTTAAGCTTGGAATTTCAGATGCCTGTGATCCTTTTTAGCCTTACAGGGATGAGACAGAACATCTAATCGAGATCATGCAGTCAAGGACTCCTGATCTTAATGTTCAAAACCAGAGAGCTCCATGGTCTACTGCAAAAGGTTTTGAAGCCATGCCATTTTCAACACCTGCAAAACTGATTGACCCTCAGCCATCTTGGGCGACCGATATCTTTCCACCCTCAAATGTAAGAATGTCACAAATGTGCAATATCAAATCTTGATTGTTTATCTGCACAGAAGATGCTAACCTGCCAGTGCTATTGTCTTTTTTATTTCTATGGGTCGCAAATTCTGGCTATATGCTTTTGAAGTTAAAATATGTTGGTAACTGAGTAATAGTTTTCTGAATTGTGCTGCAATTGCAAAACATCATTGTGATGCAAACATTTTAATCTCGTATTTTTCATAATAACATATTGCAAGAGTGTGCAGGAGCATAATTTATGCACAATGCTTAAGAAATGCCAAATTACTCTTCCCTCTCCTGGTTGATTTGTTGTTTTCTCTGATCTTGTGCTTTTATTGCCGTTTTAGGTGCATGAGGTCGGTTCTTCACCAATTGAAATTGCAAAAGCTTTTATGGAAGCACAGACCTCGGCATCTGTGCATGAGTCTCAAAAGCGAAAATTCAGAGCTTTGAGTCATGGAGTTGAGACCGAGAATTCTGCAGCAAATTTTTTCCCTAAAGTAGCTACTGATTCTTCGGTCGTCAGAGATTATCCCAATTATCTTACACCACAAAGTAATAAAGGAAGGACTCTGCCTCAGCCTTTCTCTCGCACACCTTATAGTGGCTCAGTTTTTCAGAGATCTATTAAGGTTGTATATTGACTTTTTTATATTGCAATTGATTTCTATACGAAGCTCTGGCATGGGTCTTCTTTGTCATCAACTGTGTCTATGATTAAGTATGAGCATTCAATGTCACCTTTGGGAGCTATAATATTTAATGCTTACTTGGTCTGTGATTACAGAATAGCAGGCATGGTGATACATACAATAACTCGTCTGGACAGTCACAACTTTCAACTCCTTTTTCTGTTGGAAGTAAGGTATCACTTAATTAAGTTTGATATATTACACTGTTACCTTGATACACACTTGTCTCTTTTGCTTCATGGAATCAAGAAGCCCGGGCAGATTGAAGCCCATAGCTGTATTATATGTTTGAACTATCTGTGCAAGTATATATAATTGCTAATCAAATCCTATCATGTATGGGATTGAGTGATATCCTCCTCCTTTGAATGGTTGTGAAACCTGACTACATTTGATATAAATAATTCGTGTAATTCATGAACTGCATCGCCAAAATCTTTACACAGTGATCCGCAATGAGTTTTTTTTGTGTACAATTTAAAGATGTTGTATATACCCCTCTGTCTTTTGTTCTAATATCCTTATTCAATTTGTAGACAATACTAGAGGATAAACTGGCATCATCTTCCAGAGGAAGACAAATAGATACTTTTGGCACTACTACTTCCTTTGTTCCAAGAGAAGGTTCTTCAGCTACCAAGAATAGTGCATTCAACCTGCAAGGGCCCCATGGCAAAGGCACCATAGAAAGCAGCTCAACTCCTGGCCGTTTTTCAGCGGTAGACAATATCTCCAGAGGTGCTTCGGTATCTGTTCATCCCAAGTCAAGCGAAACAGCTTACAAAATACTTCAGCATCTTGAGAAAACTATTCCTTCCCCTACATCAAAGCCACTGGAGATAAGACAGACTTTATCAAAGAGAAATGCTCCTTCTGTTGTCACCAATAGCCAGCTTAAAGGGCCTGACTCCAATATTAGCAATGGTCATAGACAGAGCAGCGTTAACGAGAGTGGCAATGCTTACCTGGAGATTGCAGATGCAAAAACGGTATACTTATGTTTGCTTTTTCTAGCATAATATGCTGCTACTACTGTTTACTAAATGTACATGTTAAGTGCAATGGAAGATTTCTAGTTATCTCCGGCCAATGGCTACTCTGAATCTTGTTTGAACACAAAGTCAATTGGTTATATACACTACTGAATCACTGAGAAATTGTTATATGCGGTTATACTGAACCACTTTGAATTGTGGTAGCACAATGCAAAACAATGTTCCGTTTTGTTGGCATTTTCTCCAAATCACTTATTTAAGTTTGGTCTCTACTGCTATCATATGTCAGTTGTTCACTGCAGATTGGATTTGTTAATCAATTTGGTGGATGCCTGGTAGCATCAAACTATAGATACTCCACTAATCAGTTAGTTGTATTTTTTTTTTTTGTGTAGGTTCAGGAATCTCCAAGCAGTCCCAATGCAGAGGAGTCAAGCCTAAAAATTCAGAGCAGCGGTGCTAATGCAGAAGTTCCTGAAACACAAACTTCTCAGCATATTTTGAAATCAGACTTGACATGCACGTCAGCTGCTGAGGTCTTGGATAAAAATACTAGCAAAGGTTTTACCTTCACATTTCCTGTTGCTAATGCTCCAAGTTCTCTTCTTGAACCGCCGCCTACACCAACTTTGGCTTCACCACCACCAAGGAGCCTGCCAGTCAATACCGAAGATATTCCCAAGTTTACCTTTGGCTTATCCAGTACGACCAACAGCCTTGTTTTCTCCTTCGACTCCACAAGCGGTTCTGTTGGTGCAGACGGGACAGTCGCAACCTTCAAGTTTGGGTCTGATAAAAAGCAGCGTGAGTTGTCTTTCGATATAGCTGGCAAAGACGCAGTTTGTTTTTGATATATTATATGCCATGTCTGCCAACTCGAATTCTGTCATGCTTGTTATGTTTGGTGTGCTGATCAAAGACAGCACCTTCCGGAAGTTGGAGCGCACTATATCTGAACGTTGGTCTCATTTTTTATTATAATCAAATTGTTTTCATATTTTATGCCAGTGGTTTTGCACTTTGCACCCGTGGTTGTGTCATTGGGCATGAGTCAATTTAGTCTATAGTTTAGAGGATTTCATATCTGAGTGGAACTTCATAAAGCCTCATCTTTTTGGTCCAAGGTATGGCACTGATGATATAATCTGTTGAAAAGGCCTTGCTTTGGTCGCAAAGCCCGTGTTTGATCCATTTGATCCTGTTGCGCATTTTGACGTATACCTGCACCAACTGATTCGATAACCAATGATGAAAACGACTGGCTGATGCAGAAATAGCTGCCTGATTGGGGCAAAGCACAGGCTGGACTGATGTTGCCCCCGAACCTAAGCGGCCAAATATCGCCAAAGAATGGTGTCATACACGTAACCAGGTATGTATGAATTATGATTTCACCGCGTCGTGAATAAGGCAAAATTGTTTGGCAAACACAGGTGATGTAGGAAGGGTTGTGCGAGAAAATTAGACGAGCATGGGCAGAGGCAACGACCTTTTTCTCTTTTTAAACTAAGGGCCGGAGCTTTTTCTCTGCCATTCATTATTCGAGCCATAAACCGGATGATATACCGGCAACAAAACGCGCTGGAGGCCTGAAGAAAGGGGAATCTCGTCCGTGCATTATTGTTTCCCCTGCACTGCTGGTATGATTGAAGGAAGCGTCAAATCGTCCGACTAGGAGGGTTTGATGGTAAGTCTCAACGACTAATCACTCGGTGAAGATTGGGCCAATCCATGATTCATTCATACATTTCGTTTCGAGTATAGGTTCTGTGCACGAAGGAACATGCACTGCCATCAGTGGAAGTGGATTAACGGGATGGTCATTCACTTATGCATCATTATCGTGTAATTAATTATTCGTGTAGCCATGCCGATTACAAAGTAGTAGCCAATTCTCATCTGGGCCCTCCGTCGAAGAAAGTTTGTGATACCATACGGTGCAATGGTTTCACAACTGCTGGCCATGAAGAAGACATGATGGTAAGGGTCGGATCCAAAGCCACCAAGTAAGAGGGGATCTCCTTCTTCTTTCTTCTTATCTTCTTCTTTTCCCCTCTTCCATGCCCAAAATTGAATGGGGCTGGGGAGGCTCGCCGAGGGGCTGGTGGATCCACCCCTGAAGCGTACAAAGTTTCTACTGTAGCACCTGATTTTATGTCTTTTATCAGGTAGGTTTGAAGCAACCCTCTGTACAACATATTAAGGGTGTGTTTGGTTGCTCAAATAAGATTATGTAGAACTATATCTTATAAGCATGCTGAGTGGAAGCAGTTTGAGTGGAGTTATATGTGTTGAAAAGAAAAATGTTTGATTGGTTGTATCTGACACCAAATGAGCGGATGTAATGAGCTGATTTTCTGTTTGGTTGATTAAATTTGAGGTAGCATGAGCAGATGCAAGAGTTGAGATTGTGATTGGTTACTTATATAATGATTTTATAACACTGATAAGTGAGTTCGTCTGTATGAGCAAACACAGTGCCTGTATCCGTCGGACCAGGCTGAGAAGTGAAGTTCAGATCGAGCTTCACTCCTCAGTCAGGATGAGGACGTATTTTTGCATCTGTTCATGCAGACGGAAACAGTGAATTTAGATAAATAAACATATTTCTTTCTGAGATTATACACATCCGCTCATATAGACCGAGAAAAATTCAGACAAACAAACAGACCTAACACCACCTCACCATGGCATGGCAGCTTTTGCTACCCAATGAGCATTGCACTGCAGGCACTAAGGAAAACACTAAAGGTGAGGCTTAGCTTACCCACAACAGAAATTAGCTTTTAGGCCATTAACATTGTACGGAGTTCATCAAACCAAATCAAAAAAAGATGGCCAAACGATGTGTATTCCACTTATCTCGGATCTAGATATGCTATATAACAAAATCACCTTTCCCTCTACCTTTAAACCACCATCACTAGTCGTAGATACCACCATAGAACTGCCTTATCATATCACAATTTTTTTATCATTATAAAAGACCTTTGCACGAGCCGTCATGCTGTCATACGATACTACCACTTCGCAAAAGAAAGAAAAATAGGGTTGGCGTGCAATACTTCTTGCATGACTGGCCTAGAAAAAAGTAATGACGTTGAGGTCCAATTTGGAGGTCACATTCACAAGGTGCATGTCTACTAATACCGCATACCTAATTTTGTACGAACTAGCAATTTACATTTAATTGTTCTAAGCTTGCAATATTTCTTAAATTCGCATAGCTTTCCTATTCCATTTGAGTATTTTCCGTGGAAAGAATCTCTTTCTAATAACATTTAAAATCCCAAGAACACGAAAAAGGTCACATGTATCTAATCCGAACCACAAGACAGTCAAGAAGTACGGACCACCTAAAACTACGAAGGTTACAAGAATACAACACAAGATGCAATATGCAAAACCACCAAAGAAAGACAATTCCTATCCACCATTGGCATGACAAGCATACATAGGAAACCACCAGCCCTACTCCCTTTCCATTCAAAAATTCAATCCGTCCCTCGTATGAAAGACGAAATAGTTTACTTTATTTCACCTCTCTTTTTACCATCACACTGATGAGTCCAAAGTAGATTGTGCAGTTGATGGTGTTCCCCCATCTTCCACCCTCCTCTCCATCTATCTTATCCCTTCACCTTCAATAGCTCACCAATCCACCTATAGTCGGCCTAACTTTTCCGAATGTCCTTCTTGCTAAGGAAACCCTTAACCCGGCATCCAATATTAGCTAATAAAAGTTCCTTACATCATTTTGTACATCTCACATTTAGATAATCATATATGTGTAAACCGTGGAACCACCTTATCCTATTTCAATCTCTTTACATGACGAAGTCGTTACATAGCTAACTTGGACGCCAATTTTACACGCACCTTGTAACACTCACTTAATTCACGTGACTTTCATAGGAACACTCCCGCGAAAAGCACAATCCATCCTTAACAATGTTCCCACTCACAACCTCTTATGGAGATAAAAAAAATCCGTCCATCAAATTTGTACTACAAGAAAATTATATAAACCGAAGACCTTCCCTCGCGGAGGCTAAAAGAAATAGAAAGTGCCAAGAGAACGCAACACCTTTGAGACTTTGGAGGAGCAATCCAACGGTTTATGTCTTTATGATAGAGTAAAATCACCATCGGATCTCAATCAAAATCCTGCTATTTAGTGCGTGTACGTGGAAACGAACGCGCTATCACCCTCCACTCTTTCCGTTTTTGAAAAAAAAATCCCTCCCATGTTATTTAGTTTTTAAAAAAGTTTGTACGAGAAAAAATTAACTAAAAAAAAGTTTTGAGAAAAAATTACACAAGAAATTTTTTGAGAAAAAAATAGTGAAATTTTTTTACTTAAAAGTTGTGAAAAAAAATAAAAAATTACCTAAACTCATGCTACAGTCATTCACAACTTCGAATGTCACGCCGGAACATTATTTTCGTCCCAATCGCCCCCACCACCTCCGGCCCACGACACGCGCGCACGGTCACGGTGCCACCTCCCTGTGCTGCTGGTGCCTGCCCGGTTGCTTCCTGCCTCGTCGTCCCCCTCCGCGTTTCAAAAATCAAATCCCCAAACCCCTTCCTCCGATACCCAGCCTGAGTTGCGGTTTTTTCCCTTCTTCTCCCCCCTCCTTTCTCTCTCTACCGCTCTCGCCGCTGCAGCGGCGGCCAGCCGGAGCGGAAGGCGGCGTCCGCGGTGCGCTCCTCCCCTCCGACCGACCGCATCGCGTCCCCTCCGTCGGGTCGCCGATCCACTCCCACCGCCCACCTTTTCCCGATCTCCTTCTCGCTAAGCAAACCCTCAAGTCCTTAACCCCCTCGCCCATCCGAGATTAGCCAAGAAAAGCTCCCCGCTTTCCCCCCTGGCATCCGTTCCACCACTCCGCTTTGCTGCTTGGTAGTGCTATTGCTATACTATTACCGGCACAGCGGTTGACTGCTCACTGCTACCGGGTAGGGTGTTAGAGGCCGGCGCAAGAGTCAAGATTCCTTATTGGCCGTCTGGGTTTATGCGGCCTGCCTTGGTTGGTGGTGGACTGGTGGTGGTGTCTGATTGCGGCGGCTGTGGAGTTGCATGGTGAGTGAAGCGAGGGATCCGAGATTCTCGTAGATTATTTTTTCCCCCGTTCTTAACGATTCCTGCTCCAGTGCGACGGCTGAAGCGGCGGCGGGCGAATAGCAGCCGCCGGTGCCCGGCCTTGGAGCGGCCCCGGTCCATCTATGGAACTTGCCGCCCATGCGCCGTGCCCCGGGACGGAAGTGAAGTGCCCAGTACGGCGCGTCTTGCCTGCCCCTCTGACGCTGCTGCCCGCCATGGCAATCTCATGCTTGGTTCTTGCTCTGTGCTGATGGATTGCCAGGCTGCTGTGATGGCTCCGCAGCGTCGCGGGTGTGATCGCTGGATGTTGCTGCTCTTCTGCTGCTGCCTCCTCGCCTTCCCCTCACATGGTACTGAAGGATGTAGCTTTTTATATGCTATATATTTAATTCAGTGTTTTAGTGTTGTCGTGATCAATTAGTGAGCTGCTTTACGTGCATTCGGCTGCACTAGACGTTCTTATGTAACAAAATTGGCTGTTTCGTTATTAAAAAAAAAACTGAATTTTGGTTGCTGGTGTTTTCCTTTTCTTTTTGACAAGGTCCTCAAGCGGTTGAAGCATTTGTCGGGGCTTATGGAATAAACTACGGCAGAATAGCAAATAACATCCCTTCCCCGGATAAAGTGGTGGAGCTCCTGAGGAATTCGAAGATAAGGAATGTCAAGATATATGATGCCGATCACAGTGTTCTTGATGCATTCAAAGGGTCTGGGCTCAACCTGGTCATTGCAATTCCCAATGAGTTACTGAAGGATATGGCTGCAAATGAGAGCAGATCGATGGAATGGCTGAATCAGAATGTGCAGCCTTATCTCCCTCAGACGCGGATCGTTGGGATTACAGTGGGAAATGAGGTGCTGGGAGGCCAAGATCAAAGCTTGTATGAGCCTCTTGTTGAAGCTGTGAAGAATGTGTATAATGGACTTAAGAGGCTTCACTTGGAGAGCAAAATCGAGCTTTTCACACCTCACTCAGAAGCTGTTTTTGCTAATTCTTATCCACCCTCTGCGTGCGTCTTCAAGGAAGAACTCATGGCTTATATGAAACCACTCCTGGACTTCTTTTCAATTATTGGCTCACCTTTCTATGTCAATGCATACCCCTTTTTGGCTTACATAAGTGATCCGGACCATATTGACATTAATTATGCTCTCCTTAAGCCCAACCCTGGAATCGTTGATCCGAATACTAGTCTGCACTATGACAACATGTTTGATGCTCAGATAGATGCAGCTTATGCTGCTCTGCAGGCCGCTGGGTATAATGACATGGAGGTTCGGGTGGCAGAGACTGGCTGGGCTTCAAGTGGAGATCAAAATGAAGCAGGAGCTTCATCTGATAATGCAAGGACTTATAATTTCAACCTCCGTAAACGACTCTTTCTGAGGAAGGGAACTCCTCTCAGGCCAAAGAGACCAGTCAAAGCATATATCTTTGCCTTGTTTAATGAGAATTTGAAGCCTGGACCTAGCTCCGAGAAGCACTATGGGCTGTTCCTTCCTGATGGAAGGATTTCATATGACATTGGTTACTCAGGTTTATTACCTTCATCTGCGTCCTCATCCGTGTTGACCATTAAGGTAAGCAGTTGCTTCTTGCCCTTTTAGATTATGCTGCTGATTCTCCCATGAAGTCTCACTGCTCATTCATCCTTGTTTTTATTGTTTGCTCTCATTAAATGATTGTTGATTTCAATTAAAGTGCAGATGAGTCCACCCAGTTATTGAGCCATATTTCAATATTGGAAGTTTGGGATGACTGTATTATAACTTGTAGGATGGTTTTGATTTAACAACATATAGGTCTCGTGTGTAAAAAGTGTTATGTTGAGGACAGCATATGCTAGGTTTTAGCCCCTAAGTTTGGTTTCTTATATTATCAGCAAACATGTTTGTTATAAGAAAGTTGTATGAGAGAGTATTTTGATCAAGATGATGGGTACAGACTATAGAGTTTTACTGATATCCATGCTTGACATTCTGTGTGGTTCCTAAGAACTCGGTCCTTGAATAATTGGGATGTGTTAATACCCACTCTTAATTTATTGTTCTCAATTAGAAAATGACATTTAGTGAGTGGTAAACATTGATCCTCAATAAAGCACATAATGATCAGGATTAGCCTGGCTCTCTTTTCATATTTGAAAGCCAATATTTTTTCTTTCCTTTTTGAAACCTCTTCTACCCTGTCGACCCAAGCCAATTATGCTTCTTTGACAAATCGATAGCAAAAATTATGAGTGACCTTTCACTAGTGTTTCTTCGAGGCTACATTAGTAAGCAATGAAAACTTGGCTATCGTCCCCAGTCTTTTCATATTCTCCAGTCCCTAAGCTTTAATAACTCTTAACATCATATCAAGATGATACAACCGCCAAAGAGCATACTCTCGGTCTCTGCATGACTAAGTTGCACACAACCAACAGAAAAAAAAGAAAGGTTAACAAAAGATTCTTATAAAGTGATACATTGAAAAGCAGGTTGTGATCAATCTGCTATGCAGAGTATAGACTGCCACCCAAAATGGGTAAAGAACTCCCTGACCGTTCGCTCCAAGTGCGCACACATTGTAGCCACCAAACGACGTCGATCCTGATGCTGCATAATAGACCATGTATGGAGCCACCATGTACATAAAAAGATAGTCTGCAAAGGAGAGGAGCATTGTTTTTTATTGAAGACAATATCATTTCTGCATAGCCAGATAAACCAACAAAAGGTGGCAGATGCAGCCATTATATCGACTTTCTATTGTTTACTTAGCCCACGGAGCCAGTTACCAAATATATTAGTTGTGCTACGCGGTGGGTAAAGATTGGAGGCCACTTGGACTATGAACCATGCTGATCTAGCAAAACAACAGTAAAAACAGAAGTGCTTAATCGTCTCCTTCCGGTGACAAAAGCAACACTTTTAACTACCTTGTCATTGTCGTTTTGCGAGGTTATCCTTTGTTAGACGTACTCCTTTGCGCAAGTACCATAGGAAAACTTTAATTTTTAGGGGAATTTTCAGTTTCCATATCATTCTATTCCCGTTTGGCACATTGAGATAAATTATAGAGCGATAAAGAACATTTACACGGAATGATAGTGGTGTGGCCAGTCGTTCCTCTAGACCAGCTGCCTGCATATCCTTCGGAGGACAGGCAACCTCATTCGAATTCTGGACCTTCAGTTCTTCTTTGTTTGTTAACGAACCCGAGCTGACGAACCGACCATCCACGACCACCTGCACAAGATTGGCGGTGGCCTGCACCGCCACCTGTGTGCCCACCGCTGCGCTACTTGGAACACACCAAGCTGCGGTTTCTATACAACGACTTGCCTCCTCGCTAGCTGCAGCCTGTGGAGACACCAGTGGCTGGCCAACTGGCATACCGGAGGAGATGGACAGACCAATTGTTGCTTGGCTAGCCATGTCAATGTGAGCCTTCGTCTGCAGCTCCAAGTTGCGCACCATGTCAAGCCGGCAATTCCCATCATAGGACGGTGCAGTCGCCAGCCTTGGGGTAGACCGTGAAAGTGAATCCTCCACCACGGTTCTAGGAGGCGTAGCCCGGTCCATATGCCGTGAAGGGCCACGGCTGGACACCACCTTCTTGTTGAAGGGAGTCACCACAATGAGGCTTGGCGCCACATAACCGGTGAGTGTGCTTGCATAGGGGCTGAAGCTGGATTGATGTTGTTAGCCTAAGAATTGTTACCTTTCGATTTCTTTTTTGCTTGATCTTGTGATGTGTCGTGGTCATCGTCAAGCAAATCATCCTCATCACCATTAAAATCAACATCATGCATATCGGACGTTGGGCCATCATTAGTGACAAAGCACTGGTCTTCTATTGTGAAGGTGATTTTGTAGCCAATACGACCGAGAACCATTGTCTGATTTAGTAGGGAGCAATTTGGCATCCGTAAGATCAATCTGGACTCGAACAATGTCACAGCTCCTTAGACATTGCATGTTAATTTCCAACAGTGCACCAATCACCGTCGCTATAGTCCAGATGGCCATGTAATGCTGAAAAGCCGAAGGAATACCCGATATATGTACCCAGACCGATTCCAGATGGAACACGGGACTCGGCTCATCGGATGACTTTCATTCTCTTATAGAGATGGTAGCCCTTGAGCTTTTAAATGAATCTCAGCATCCACCATCTTGCTCAGCTCGTCCGAATTCGGAAAAGCCACAAGATAGCTATCCACTCCCTGTGAAACTGCCTCTCAGTTTCAATCGGAACGGATCCTTCGCCGAAGTTCATTCTGAATGATTTCAGCTGTTAAATGGTTACCTTTCACCTTGACCAAAGCTGTCGGTGGTGATTGAATGTCAACACCATTGAGACTAGCTTGAAGAACTTGGAAGAAACCGAGCTTATCAGCATTGAAACTGAGCATCATTGCTTTAGGCTTCGGTAGCTTCAGAATAGGGCACTTATTGGATATATGGTCATCATGCTTGTCGCAAATGACACAGTATAGAACTGCATAACACGCCTTCATCAAGTTCCCCTTCATCTTGCACCGGAAGCAGTAGATTTTCTTTGGCCTCTGCTTGTTATCTTTTACTTCATTACCTGGAGGCACAACTGGAAAGGTAGTCATACCGGA
The DNA here is from genome assembly GCF_958298935.1 of Phragmites australis. Lineage (NCBI taxonomy): Eukaryota > Viridiplantae > Streptophyta > Magnoliopsida > Poales > Poaceae > Phragmites > Phragmites australis. The sequence continues at coordinate 30,264,329 of NC_084928.1, forward strand.
CAAAGCTGAACTGCTGCCTTCCTGCCCCTTCGAGAATCCATGGGCTCGACCTGTGCTGCGTCCTTGAGCTCCAAACCGAGAACCAAGGCCAAGGCACCCCTCATTGGGACGGATCGAGGGACCAATTCCAAAAGTGAAGTTACCTCCTTCGCCATCACCAGGACCGACTTGTTCATCGAACTTGCCGAGAGCGCCAGCCGATTGGATATCGGATAGCGACTTGAAAGCAGGGATGGAAGAGTTTACCAGCATGGTCCGGCCATGACTTTTGAATGTCAGGGAGAGCCCAACACCGGGTCGTCCAGACCCCCTGGTCGTAGCACCGGATTGGCTGCCGACGTGGCCACCAATTAGCTTTATTTAATCGCCTCCACCTTGGTCGTCAGTCGGTGCCCCGGCAATCCCCTGGCCCTGACCTCCATCAACCACAAAATTGGAGCCGATGCCAATGCCAGTCATCATCACTTGTTCCTAGGAGGGAGAGTTAAAGGAGGAAGGAAGAGCGGTCAATTGATTTTGATGAGGATTTGAGACGATCACTGTCAAGCGGTAATAGGAAGTTGATCGAGCACATAAGGAAGCATTCCGCATCCAAAAAGTACCAAAAATGTCCCTCCTGTTACGCCCACGCGAGCAATGGTCTCCTGCCATGATAGACTTGGAATCATGTAAGGAAATATCTGAAGATTGATCAGCCAAATGACAATTGGACTTACCAAACATATACGTTGATTTTTCTCCCGGAAAGAAGTCCCCAAGACAGCTAATGGTTGCTCCCGTCGCTTGGGGAGAGGTTCGAGCCAAGGTTGCATCAACCATCCCCGGCTCTTCCCATGCCGATGCCCCTTCCCATGGCCTTGAGAAGGAAGTACAAGACACGACAAGGGTGTCGAAGATTTGGGGATGTCGAGGTTCAGGGCCACAACCTCAACAATTCGTGAGGCCAGCTTAGGAATATTGTCGTCGACAATGCCCTCCTCTACTCGCAGTATGTCTTCATTAGAGAATCCAGCAAGGCGAGCCGCCTGTATTAACTCCGAAGCCGATGGAGTTCACAGCGCTCCAGAATCCTTCGCAGGGTCGGCCAATGGTGACGACATTCATTCACCTCGTTCGGTGTAATAGAACGATCAGTAGTCGGATAGGGAACAGTTCGATTGAGCCATCTCTGACCGCAGCCTGCAAACACAAGTGGCAATTCCAGGGAAACGGCAGCGACCAGTCTTGCTGGCAGAGCTCCGAGGCGCAGATCCAGGATCGCCTCTGTAATTTCCAGAATTCAAAATATCAGCCCCTAGGCTACATTATTACTCCAATTTCATATTCTTAAGTCCTCAGTCTTTTCCAGCAAATCACTTTAGACACTGTGCGAACTAAACAGTAGCTCAGTTGGTTAGTGCCTCCAATAGAGAGGACGACCACCCGGGCTCGAACTCGGGGCGCACCGGTTTGTGGTACCTTCCTGAGAAATTGGTTTGAGCGAGTTTCCTAGCCAGCTAGGGTTCGGTACTCCCCTATCTCATGTACTATATCGCGTGATATAGCAATTGGCTATGTTCTTCTTTGAAATAATAATCCATTGAGGCATTTTGTAATAAAATATGGTCCCAACTGCAGTATATTTTCCAAGGTTGTGTAGTCAGTTTATTCCCAAATTCTAGTGCTGTTTTTTTCATGCCTACGTTTTGGTTTTTGATACCGCAGCATTACCAGAAGGTAACCTGACTTGAATATGTTATTGATATTTGCAGAAAGTTCAAGCTGGGGGTTGGATCGTCCACTATTTGGCTACAGTGATTTTTATCTATTTTCATTTTCTGGCCATAGTGACTTGAGTACGGCATAGCACATCTGTAGTAAAGGTACAATTGAGCGTAAGTTAGAATGTTGTGACTGGGAATTTCACAATGAAAAAACGAATAATAGTTCCCTGCACACGGAGTTATGTTTCTTGCAGTAATTATTATCTTCTCCTCATGCTGTCCACCTTTGCTGCTGAAAATCATGCTCAGTTTGTCTCAAAAAAGAATCATACTCTGTTGATTTTGTTTTTCTAAAAAAAAACTCAGTCACGATCTTTCACTATATATATTTTATTTTAGCAGTTGAAATGCTGTATCAAGCTAATAATTTTGTGATATAGTTCTCTATCATACCAACTTCTAGCCTTCTAGGGATTTGGTTGTATATTTTTAGCAAATGGGTTATAGCTCCAGCTTGGAACATGAGATGTTTATTGCTTTTCTTACAGGATGATGTGCAATTGTGCATCAGACTGACTGGCTGACAAGATTAACAAACCATTGTTCTTTCTTCCCCAGTAAGCATTGTATCTTGACATATCAGTTACCATTAGACACTCAGAGCATATGCTGACCGAAAGATCAGAACTCTTTCTTGTGGGGGTGTTGAAGGATTGTATATGGACCTATCCTGTGGTCTGTCGAAAAAGTCTTAAAAGTAGTAATTGCAGAACCTCTGAGAATAAACATGTAGATACGAAATGGTATCGAAGGATGTGATATGTAAATGCAATGTCCTTGCCTATTGTTAAGCTTTGTTGAGTGGTTCCATCCATTGATGGAAGCTTTATAGAATAATATATCGTTTTTACCGGGTTTAGTGATGTAGTGGTCACTCCTTTGATTTCCCCCTGTCCTTTTTCTCCCCTTCATCTTTTGATCTTTGCATAAAGAAGAATATATCATGGAAGCAAAGAGAAAAGGTATATCCTTTGGGCTATTTTTTTTTTTCCTTCCGTGGAATCTCTGATGCTTGCTCTTGCTCGGTACGATGCTTAATCACTTAATCAGTGAGCATTGGATGCCATTGCATTGACTTGTGATATGAGTTTAACAGGTTATTTTACCCATGGATTCCGTTCCCTTTTTGTACTGGCCATCATCCATCAACATGGTACGATGATACTTCAGACGTGCGGTGTCACTGAATTTTATATGTCAGTGTGTGCAATGCATTGGTACAGGTCAATTGCCAGAAAAGGGTGGTAGTTTTTCTTTATTTTTTTGGAGCGGGGGGGGGGGGGGGGGGAGGGGGAAATAAAAAAGGGTGCTATTTTTTTTGGAGGAAATAAAAAAGGGTGGTAGTGCCACAAGTATCTGAAGAACTAAAGAGAAAAGGTGAAGGATGACGCCAAGGTGTCCTGTAGTAGCATCTGTATTTGGTGTTGAATAAACAAGCAGGTGTGGCTGCTCCTTTCAAATGGCCTATTTAGGATGTGATTATTATTATTATTATTATTATTATTATTATTATATATATATATATATATATATATATAGAGAGAGAGAGAGAGAGAGAGAGAGAGAGAGAGAGACTGCTTTTGTTCTAACTTTAGGCGCATATGTTTTTACCAAGTTCATGGGTTGATTGTACAGCTGCAGCATACATCTTGTTCAAATGGTAGCCCTGGATTAGGCCCAAAATCCTAACTTTCAGCCACAGGTTGAGGTTAGGCTGGTCCAAGTCGAGGAAGAGAAGCGAATCACGAGGCAAAGAAGGTAGAGTTGCGAACTGGCGAAGTATATAAATGACTGACGTGTTTGTGAATTATGTAAGCGTCTAGTGATGTTATTAAATATGTAAGCGTCTAGGGTACACATCTCGTCTGAGGTGAAATCAGAACAAGGCCGGACCGATGTCCTTGTACTGTTCATGAAGACCGTAATCGTCAGTAAATACCCATATGTGTGTAGATCTAGTATAAAAGTTCTTTAAAAGATTATCCAGAAATTACCAGATGTAGGGAAATCCATTTTTTTTATAGCTATACAAAATTTCAACATCCGTTGTTGCGACAACAAGATATAGAAATTTTAAGATCTTTTGACTAAAAGTAGTCTTTTGTTGTCCCGCATTGGGCAGTCAAAATTAGGGATGAAAACGGTTCGAAAACAATCGAAAAAGGTCTAAACCATTTTTAGTTTCACATTTTCGCTCGGAAGCGAAATCGATAATGATAATGTCGGAAATGAATACAACATCGATAATATGAGAAAAACAAAAAGACGGTGTTATCGAGATATAAATATGCCAGTATTGATCGGGAATTGATAATTCAAACCCAAAAATACTGAAACGTAAGTCAAAGACTATATTACAATTTACAAACTACAATGCCAAAGTTATTCCTGCCAACAAGGTTCCTACTTTTATTTGTGTAGAATGTTGCTTTGTCACCAAAACATACACATATATGTCACAACAAATAAAAAAGAGAGGGGAAGCAGCTAGGCCTTTTTTCTTTCCCTTTCTCAACCAAGCCTGGTCATTGGTCTAGACGGCCCGCAGGCCCACCTCCTTGCCTCTTTTCTCCCTGGTCCAGCCCACAATCTACCCATGTGCCCAGGTTCCCCTCTCCACCGTGCTGCACAAGCCTGAATCGGGCTGGCCCACTCAGCAACCGCCCTCTTCTTCTCCAGCCCACGAGCTCGGGCACGAGCCGCCAGAGACCGAGCCACACACACCAATCCCCAGCCAAGCACCCTCAAATCCCGCCTCTATCTCTAACAAATCGCATCAAATCAACTTAAATTGGATCCCCGTTCTATCTCTATCTGATTCCCCCCTCAAAACCTCAACAGAATCGAAGTTTTATCTCAGATTTGAGGCTTGAACCGCCACCTATATATACCGTGGGTTCGATCTGTTTGTGGAGGGAGGTAAAGGGAAGACGAGCGCAGCCCTGCTGCACTAGGCCCCCGCCACCCATGCTTGGCCAAGATCCAGCCGTCGGGGAGTTGTGCCGCACCATTCTTGCTAGATGCCGCCCCACAGAGCTCATATGCCGCTATGTGGCTGTGCCCCTCGTTGCGCGCCACCGCAACCCTTGATGTCGCCCGAGCCAGCATACACCTGTGACAGGCCTGCTACCGCCTCTCTGAGATGAAGTGGGGCGGTGTCCCTGCGCCCCTGCTGCGGCCCGGCTAGCCACCAAGATCCTGAGCCTCTACGCCCGCGCCATCCCTAATGTGGTTCGTCCCGGGGCCGTGGAAGTTGCACCACTCGTTGAGGCTGGCTGTGCCCAGGACAACCGCACTGGCGCGCTGGAGCCGCTCGACCACGCTGGCGTTGATGGCAGCGAGGGCGTTGTCGGGATTCTTGGGATGACGGGACAAGCATGTTGCTTATTCGGCCATGGGCCGTGGTGGACTGGGAAGGAAATCGAGAATTTCGCTGGTAATTTCCAGTACAGAAAGGAAAAACTCAAATAGTTTTATCGTTTCCATTTTCGTTTTATTCGAAATATCGTTTGCGACTTCTCCAGTCGGAAAACTTCGAAAACGATCTTCGGAATTCCGAATTTTACCATTACCATTTTCATCCCTAGTCAAAATTGTTACAGGCGGACGTTTGATCTTAGAAAATTCAAAGATTCAGAACACTGCCTTCTCTTATTTCTTTTAGACTTTTCAGAATCTTTGGAGCACTGTCAAAGCGGCATTGCTATTGAGCTACTATGCACTAACATTCCTCCTTACGTGAAGACTTCCTCAAGATTTAGACGTGGGATATGAGCAATTGGTGATTCTTTTTAGTAGATTGCATCGGCCAAGACTTGGGTGGTAAGTTTGTTATTAAATTTTGTGGGCAAGGACTTGAACTCGATCCCTCAACACTTCTCATATGGAATAGGAGCATACACCATTTTTTTTAATTAAATTGCCATAGCCAGAACTCCAACTGGAGCATTATAACTCTGATGATGATGATGATGATACTATATTGAGCATGTACCAGCCAGTTGCCTGCCAACTCCTTCCGGCCATTTATGACTTAATTACCATGCTTATTGATGAGCTAGCATCAGAGTCAACCTTGGTGTGGGACTTTATCAAGTTGGTCGGACCTGTGATCAGCTTAGCCGGGCTGGCCGGAAGGTCACCTCGGGAATGCACTCCACTGAAACCTCGTGGAGAATATGTTCGCTGATGGAGTCAAATGGAACGACGCGCTCCGCCTCGTACTTCCCTAGAATTTGGAGCTGCTGTTTCGTCCCTTTCGTGTGTGAATCCGACTCCCCGTGCACGACGCCGCCGCGGGCCAGCAGGGTGGCGCGCATGAACGGAGGTGGCCGGCGGCGGCGACGATGACAACAAGGAGGACAACGGCTTTGCCAGCCCTGAGATCTACTGGCGCCACTCTCACGCGGCGCTCGCTCGCTCGCGAGATCCGCACGTAGGCCAACATCCTCCTTTGCTGTGTCTCCTGGCGCCACGCCGACCGCGCCGCTGCAAAGCACGGCACCCACGTGTAGGAGGAAGGAGAGAGAGCTCCTTTCTATCGGGTTTGTGTCTGTCGTTGCATATGTGTCTGACTTGAACCAAGAAAAAAAGTGCTTGCGTCTGTGGCGTGATCAATTGATTCCCCGTGCGAGCCCACATTTCTCGCGTCATTCACACGCCACGCGCGGCATCAGCTAAAACTCACGGTCGGTCGTACGACAGGGAGAAGCTGCTCGGGCATCCGAAGGATAATTGCGTCGGCTACGTTTTCCCACACGGAAACCAGATCTCGCGCGCTTAACCTCTTTTCCGTGCCCCGAAAGATAATTTCGCGTGTCCCAGTCGTCGCCAATCTTCTCTCGGTAGGAGTATTTTGAGACCGAATCAGTAACTTGCCATAGGGACGATAATTTGTAGTCCCTCTGTTTGTAAGTAGTATATAGTCGTAGCTTGATTGGGTGCGGTATCCGAAACTAAACTTTGAAACGTTAATTCCTTTCATATTATCTTGTCGTTCGTTGCGACTAAGACAAAATCAACATCATAGTCGAATACGAGTTTCCTCGCAAAAAGAAAGGCCGAATACGAGTCCAATTATACCTTTTCTAAATTTATAAATATATTTGTCGTAATTGTTAGTCAGAGTCTATGAGGTTGTCATGTGACGAACTAATGATCGGCAAAGCCAAGCCAGTTCCTAGCGGAGTTGGATGTATCCTTGTTCACTAGAGATTAAATTTTAAATTTACTATTTATATGTCTTATTTCAGTAGTAGATAACGTATCAGTCGATAGAAAAAAAAATCTATAGTAAATTCATCCATATTCAAACTCTATATATTTAGTCTTTAATAGACGTGGTATAAGTATATATGTTGTTGTGTGAGTATGTGTGAGGGTCTGTTATACTGTGTTTTAAAAAAACTTCATCAAACCTACATTTTAGTAAAATTACATTACCCTAGCATTGTATAAGTATCAGTCAATAGCGAAATATCTATAATAATTTTATCCATCTCCAAACTCTCTATATTTTATCTTTATAATAGCCGTTGTATAAGAACAAATGTAGTTGTATAGTGTAGAGTATGGGTTATATTAAAAAACCAAACCTGTATTTTCAGACGCCTCATAAATTGCTGCTCTTGTGAACGGCTGGCTCTAGGAACAGATCTCATCGGACGGACGCGACGCAACCCCCACCCATTACCGCAGCATTAAACTCCCCCATCGTGATCTCCGCCCGTCCACCCACCCACCCGACGCTATAAAAAAACGCCCCGAAACCCACCCAAATCCACGCAATTTTCGGCGTCACCGACCCGCCAGGTACCGGCCAGCCCAACCGACGCCCGCGCGCATGCCGCCGCCCAGCCTGACCGCGCACGCGCGCGACCCCGCCGCCCCCACTCCGCGCCGGCGCAAGGAGAGCGCCAAGGTCCACCCCGTGGTGGCGGAGGCGAACGGCGCGGAGAGGAAGATGGGCGCCGGGAAGTGGAGGAGGCCGGAGTGGTGCTCGGCGGCGGGCGCGGCGGGGGTGCTGCGGCGGCACCCGGCGCCGGCGCTGTTCGGGTGCGGGCTGCTGCTGTTCATGGCCGTCGAGTACACCATCCCCATGGTCCCGCCCGCCGCGCCGCCGCTGGACCTCGGGTTCCTCGCCACCGCGGGGATGCACGCCGCGGTGGCCGCGCGGCCCTGGCTCAACTCGCTCCTCGCCGCGCTCAACACGGTCAGTGCCTACCACCTTCTCTGCGCACCGCCTGCCCTGACCTGGCTAGGTTCAACGCACCACCTACTCTGGTCGCCTGGAGTAACCTCCATTTCCTTTCTTTTACCACGCCTTCTTGCCACCAAATGCTCGCAACTTTTCTTGGCGGCCTCAACAAGTTCTTTAATTTCTCCGGAGTAATTCCAGCACTACTAGCAGCTGTAGTGACCAAACGTTCTCGGCGAAATGTGCACGTCCTGGAATCTCATGCGTTCTTCGAAACCATCGATATTTACAGTTTGACACCTTTTGCACTGTTACACTGGTAGTAGTATTTTGCGCTGTAATACACCTTTTGTACTGTTATAGAACTCGAAGTAGCAAATGAGTATGTGCAATGCCAAGGCTGAGGCACATAATTCTATTAACCGAATTAGTAATTATTTAGTGAATTACTAGTATCAAATGGAGAAGAATTCAGCTTAGTTCTTGTGGGCGAGCGAAACCTTTGGAGCTCCTGGTGAGGAAAGCGAAGCTGGCACCGTCAATGCATCGGTCGCTTCATGTGGCTCTCACTTTCCAGCGAATAATTTACAGCGTACTAGCAGTGGTAGTACTCCTTGGTTAGACTTTGCCCTGACAGATTTGTCTGCAAGTAGAACCGGACGGGCCCAGAAGAGCAAGAAACCGGTGGACAGCACCACCAAATGAAAGCCAAATTTAATCTTTTTCCGATAAGAACATGTGAGATAATCGTGGCGTCGCGTGTTCATGGATGGATTTCCTGATAAGATCCTGCATCCAGCTGAGCCAGATGGTCCCCGTAGTGGATCGCTGCCGCAGAATCCGAGCTGAGCGCGACGTGACCTCGAGAATTGAGTGACTGACAGCCACCGCTGGCTCACGTGCAGGTCTTCGTCGCGATACAGGCGGCGTACATCCTGTGGGCCATCCTCGCCGAGGGCCGGCCGCGCGCCGCCGTCGCCGCGCTCATGATGTTCACCTGCCGGGGCCTGCTCGGCTGCGCCACGCAGCTGCCTTTGCCCGAGGAGTTCCTGGGGTCCGGAATGGACTTCCCTGTGGGCAACGTCTCCTTCTTCCTCTTCTTCTCGGGCCACGTCGCGGGCGCGGTGATCGCCGCCGCCGACATGCGGCGCGAGGGGCGCCTGGCGCTGGCGCGGCTCTACGACGCGCTCAACGTGATGCAGGGGGTCAGGCTGCTCGCGTGCAGGGGCCACTACACTATCGACCTGGCCGTCGGCGTCGGCGCGGGGATGCTCTTCGACACGCTCGCCGGCAGGTACTTCGACGGCAAGAACTTCGACAGCAATGCGGCGGAGAGGCATTGCCGCAGCTGCCAGTGCCACAAGGCTCTCCTCTCACAGTAGCTTATTGATACTCCCCCAAGTGCCAACCATCAACGACCAATTGGGCATTAGTTCAAGTCATTTTTTTACTTCTTTTATGGAATCATTTTGATGTAAGAGAACTCGAATGCTACTTACGGATATGTAATTGTACAAATTGTTCATCCCATGTGAGCTGCAACTTCTTCTGTAATGCAAGTATCAGAAGTTTGAAGCAGAGGACCAGACAGAACAGGATCAGCACAAAAATTGAACTATCAACAGATGGCAAGATCCCAATGCATCATTATTTTCCCACTGAATACTAAACTTTTCTTAAAATGATTTCAGAGTGCAGGTACCAGGATGGTTTCATCATAGTAGCAGTGTAGCATACATGTGACGACACATTGCGAGTTTACATCAGGTGGACAGGTGGTTATGTCTATCTAGCATACAGTATCAGTTCTCTTGCCTTGGGCCTCCATCATGGAACTGCAAGAATTTGCTATATATATATATATATATATATATATTATCATCTACGTATGACCACCCCCAGGAAAGAACAATAAGGTGGCCAAGCAAATATAGAATCATCATTTTGATCAGGAGTAGCCCAGTCACGTCTAGGTAAATCTGGCTGGCCTTATTGTAGAGCGCTGTTCTTTATCGACGCCATTGGCAGACCCGTTCTGCTCACCGAGCTTGTGGAACTCGGCCTCGATGACCTCCACAATCTTGGCGTCCTCGGGATCCTGCTCGGGAATTTTCACGTGCAAAGAGCCCTGCTTGATGAGCTCCTGGTTCAGTGCTTGATCCTGGATGAAATTGTAGAGATCTTGGTGGAAGGGGTGGTCAAGAGAGAAGCAATCTTCGGTATCGCTTGATGAATGTTTGGATGAGCCCAAGCCCTCCCGTTGACAGAAGTGGGGAAGGGAAGAATAGTCCATGATCTGCATTGTTCCAGAATTGCAGGTGCTAATCAGAAAATGATTAAAGTGTTACTCTGACCAAGTTCCATGCGGTCCTGATTCTCTTATTTGACTTTCTTTATAGGAGTGCAATACTATTTTCTCAGCAATATATGGCAATGTAAAGACAAACTATACCCTTTGGAAAGGGGTATGGTCGTAACAAGCAATGTTACCTTTAGAAGCTCATCTCTCCCACAACCACGCAAAACATGGACCTTCTTTCTTGTTCTCTCTTGCAACAGAGGCTTCACAACCTAGCATAAAAATTGAATGAAATGCTGGTCGATCTTTACAAAAGAGATAACTAGTGAAATTTAGGCACCAAACCTTCCAACATGCAGAAAATATATATGGAGCATTTACTATATAATAGGTCTCAGTCTTTTCAGGGTAATTCAAATCATCAACAGTAGATATTGCAGTCACAATCTGCAATCCATCAATATTTAGTCAGTAGCAGAAACAAGAAAGGACAACATGCACATCCAAAGGTTTTATACAAGGTATTGAGTTATTTCAATAGACCATTTCTATCCCAGTCTCTCCTCTGGACATATAAGCATCGGAGTGTTCATTTACAGTATATTGAGGTATTTACATAGGCATATACTCATCCTTGTCACCTCTGGTCGTTATCCACATTCTTTTTGTGCAATTATAATCTGGAGAAGAGGAAACGGTGACTGAAGGTTGTACCTTCATTTGGTTCAGTGCTGACAATTTCAAACCGGTCATATCAAGAACCTTTATACATGTGCTAATGGGCCTCCCAAACTTCTTCGTCACCATAGGCTACATGAAACACAAGCAAGCAAATACAAGTGTTAAGAAAGCTCATAAAAATGATCTAATTGCAGACGGAGCATTAGTTGACCACTCACCAAAATAATACGATCGCGGTATTCATTGATCTGAATGTGAGATTGCACATAGTAGTTAACCTGGAAATGCAATATTTTATGATTTAATGCACATAAAATAAATGCCATAAATTTAATCTTCATGGACTACCCAAGTATTACTTGATTTATAGCACATGAATGCATTCTGACAAAAGCTATTAAACTCATAAAAACTAATTCCATTTATATTGCAAATCGGTAGTGCAAGAGTATTTACTTGATCTTTGATTGACATGGATGCAATCTGACAAAAGTTATTAAAACTCTTAAGAAGTATCTGAGGCAAATAGGCAATTACCGAAGCTTTGTCATATGTGCTCAGTCCAACACCAACGGCAAATACAGGGATGCCCTGGAAAAGAAGAAGGAAAGAGTATTAAAACTTAATTGTGGATTGGACGTGAAGAATTTTATGGCATAGAGACCCCATGACTCATTGGTAAAGCACAACAGATGGAAAGTCAGGTGCAAAACTTCACCTCCGTCTAGTCTATGATCTTGCACCAGCACATAATAGTGGGCTATGTCAGTTGGCAGAATCAAAAGGTAACAGTATTTCTCATATCTTACAATTTCAACAGGAATGGTAGGTTGACAGGCACAAAACACATCATAGGTATACAGAAAAGGACCACATTTGTACATAATACTAAATAATACTACTGCATAATGCATACAACCTTTTCTTCTAAAAACGGATATAATTTATAAGAGACACCATCCTTTTCCATTGTATATCCTATTTAATCCATCAGAAGAAATTTGTCCATGAATAGACACCACAAGCATACGCTGGTACCAAAAACCAATAGTAAAATAAGAAGAAACTTGCTTAAGACAGCTGTACCTCATTGGAGTATCCTGATAATCCAATAAGCTGTGTTTCACGTATTGATCTATACAAATCCACTGGGATAATAGGTTTCTGCCATTGTCCAGCACAAGCAGATGATTGTAATAAGTGTAAGTGCAGAACTGTCATACGGCTGTTGTCAATAGTCAAGCTTGTTTTAGGAGACTACTTACCTCCAGTATACTATCTATTTCATTTTGTATCCTCCAATTCAAAGAATCTTCAAGCTAGCAAAAGAAACTTTCCTCAACTAATGAGACAATCCATGAAACAATTTTCCCCTTTACTTTAGGATTCATCAATACGAAAAGGAAAATGTGTTAACAATTACCATCTTGTAAGCATTGTTCACATGCCACTCTCTAGCTTTAAGGAAGCGCACTAGTGTCTCTGTTGGATAGCCCTGGTGCACATTCTGAAAAGAAAGGAAAAACTCGAGAGCTCAAAGACAATCTCCTTAGGATAATACAAGGCTATTTTACAACATCTAAGAAAAACATATTCTTTCAAAATTTGAAACAATGCAGATGCAACAAGTAGGATAGTGCCTTAAGCGTTTCTTAGTATTTTTTTATAAATGAGCCAAGAGCTCTGACATTCACTAACGAAGAAGATGGGTACCCAACCTGGTCCTTGGACTACAATCAGGTGGGCAGAGAGGTTTTAAAGATCCCCACCACAAGGATGCTGGCCTGGCAAGTATATTAGAAACAATTTCGCACGTAGAGGTAGACATGTAGAATCAGATACTAGTACAACTTACATGAAAGTTTTTCAAATACAGCTGAATTAAGTGCTAGGTATAAGCTTATCTTCTGTTCCACTTTCTCATGTTTTCCATCCTAGAATCTTAGCCCCTAAAAGTTAAGTTTTATTATCAACGAAGGAATCCATGTTCTTTTCTCATACTAGGCACGCAAAAGTAGACTACACATAGTGTGCTTATGGCACGATAAGTACCTATCGCTCTCAGTGTTCAAGAAGATAAAACAAGGAATTCACAAACATTTTAAGCAATTAAAATGGAATATAGTAATTATGTCAAAGGGGGCAAAGTCTCGACTCTCGAGTTGATTCTAGTTTTTGAACGGTTTGAGAAACTGGATGATAAATAGACCGTATGATCCTAACTATTTTTTTTATTTGAAAGAATGGAATGAATTGGTCTATCACCACCTCATTCCTAATAATCAGAAGCCTAATGGAAGAATGAGGAATGGGACCATCCCACTAAAATCCTGGGATCCTATGAATTGAATGAGGAATGGGACCATCCCACTAAAATCCTGGGATCCTATGAATTTCTTATCTACCATTCCATTTTAAAGGAAAATAGTAATTCCTTGCCCTGATACTTTGCTTGCCTCATGATATTGACGCAATTAAATTCTGCTGCAAGTGTCACTGTAATTTTGATTCTCGCTCCATTAGCCAAGAGATTCTGCTGGGAATAATTTGGCATCTCCTACTCAACACACAACGCACGCTCAAAGCCTAACTTTTAGGGAGCATTTCATTGACTAAATATTCTCTTGCGAATTAACTGGTAAAATGTAAAAACGAATCTATAAGTGCCGGGTGCATAGGATGCCTATCGGCGTGTCTGCAAACTAAGATCACAAGTGTCAGGTGCCATTATATTAGTTAAGTAAAGAGCAAAAGGCTTCACGGCATAATAATTTGCAACAACCCAAACACGATTCCATTAACAAACAACCAAACACGAGGAAAACCACTGAGGAATACATTAGTACCAACGTCTCAGGAGGCTCGAGGGACCGAATATCTCACCGTCCACTGTTTGACTTAGTGCACTTGAAATCAGAATATTCCTCGAGACCATCCATTGTGGAAAGCAACACAGCTGACACAGCTCTCACTCCCCGTTGTCAAACAACTCAAAATTCCCCCAGAGATCCCAAATGTGTGGCCTAGATCAAACAACAAAATAACATCTTGCATCCAATCAACAAGCCCCCCATTTTCACTGCTAAAAACTTATCCACACCCTAATTCAACTGTATAAAGTAGTTATAGCAAACAATAGCTGAGATAGTAACATGAATGCTCTATTCAAATAAATAGTACCCAGCAAATAGCAAATCTAACTTAGCTAATCTAAATCTGACTATTTTTTTTTTCAAAATGTTGAACTGAACTAAGCAATGACTGGCTGATCCTACTGCAGGCACTAAAATACCAAACAAACAGCACAAAGGCCCAAGCAAGCTTCACAGAAGAACCGAGATTTTCACATAACGAGAAGAACCAAGATTTAAAAAGAAAAAGAAAAACGAAAATTCGTGCGTATATCCATACCTGAAATGTCTTCTTCAGCGGCGCCTCCACTGCAAGAATCCAAACCAAAGAAAACACATTAGGGCCAGACGAACCCGTACAAAACCGAGAAATCACGAATCCGAGGAGGCCCGCCCTCCTGAAACCCGAAAAGACTCGAACTTTACAGGTGATCCGGAGCAAAACTGCGCACCTTGGTCCAGGAGGTTGGTGAGCTGGTCGACGGCGTCGTCGCAGGCGGCGGCTGCCATTGCGGCTGCAGGCGATCCGGAGCTCGGGCCGCGAGTGAGAGGACTGACGAGGCGAACGAGGAGGCGGGAGCGGCTGATTGATTTGACGGGTTTGGCGCGGATTCGGAGGGGTGGTCGAGAGAGAGAGAGAGAGAGAGGGGTTCGCTGGGGTAAGAGAGGAAGTGGGGAAGGAGGTCTCCTCCGAGTCGGTCGATTCTTGGTTGGTTGGTCGTTTCGTGGGTGACTTCAACAGCTTGTCCTTTATAATAGTAGAGCGTCGAGGGCAGCTGCTGTTAAAAAGTCATTGCTTAGTCTTTATAATTCAATATTTTTTATAAAAATAATAGATGAACCAACAGGAGCAATATGTCCACTGGATATATTGTTGCAGTCGCTCCCTTAAATATTCGTGTAGAGGGTTAATCTCTTATAATTTTTTTATGTATCAGATGATGGATATGTAATTAGTGTTTTCAGTGAATATGTAGAAGGAAAGTTCAAATCTTTCATAGAATAATAACATCTTGTATATGTTTCTTATAGTTTAGATGAACTTGTTACAGAATAAATTTCTCTTCTTTACTAGTCTAATCCTTCTCTTTTTATATAGTAGTAGGAAAGAAGTATATATAAACAGACGGTGCTAAACTCTGAGATCAGTCTAACACTGACAGGGGCAACTACTCCTAGACTATGATGATGAAGGGTAGGCAGGTCCGCCCTACTCTAGTCAATCGGTACGCCTTGTCTTGTCACTGCGCGCCACACGCTCGCCTATGAGACTATCCCACTTACCTGGCCGTCCTGCAGACTGTGAGGAACCATCCAAATAGTATTCTAATTAATCATTAAGTTGATCATTAACATAATCAAGACTACAATAATTAATCAGAATAACATCCTGGTAGTCCCGGCACATGTTTTATGCCCAAGATCGAAACATACGTCTTTCCAACATATGCATCATATCAAAGCTTAATAAAAAGCGAGTAATTAATATTATGTTACAAGTTTTTAAGCATCCAATCATTTACAATAATTTACATCAAAAGAGATAAAACTACGTAGTAGAAGATTAAAAACTATCAACAACAGAAGGACCGGTGGAACCACATGCCCTTAGGCTCCATCCAAAATCTCGCCACACGAGTAAACGACACTACTCTTGACCGCCGTCGGCACCAGCGGATATGAAGTAGCCAGGAGCTAACCTTTCCTCGCCAGCAAACCTGAAAGAACAGCGTGAGTACAAAGGTACTCGCAAGACTTAATCCATAATTGACACATATAAACAATCCAACTCAAAGAATTATGCATTTAGATATTAGCAAGGAAGCGGCCACATGGTTAAGCAACTTCATTAGTGAAAGCAAATTTTGACATAAACATATGAACATCTACGCTAGAATACATAAACCAAAACTATCATGTAATCGACAACTTGAGCATACATATAACTAGAAGCAATATAAACATAAGTGTAAGACAGAACCATATTCAACATGCACCAACATACCAAACCACCTCATATCATCCCATATTCGTGACTCTACGACCGATACAGGTGGACAGAAGCTTGCTCGATAACCGATAGCGTATCAACTCAAATTGACTTTTACACCCTGCAGGGGTACTTCTGGACCACATGACACTAGACCACCGCTCACACGATCTGTCAGTCACGAGTGATGATTCACGTATCAAACTTTCGGGTACCCACCCGAACTTTTGTGCCTCTGTCGAGAAATATGTGGAGACCACCTAGATCCTGTGCGTACCATGACTTACCAGACACAACCTCAGGCACCCCTAACAGCATTCTCGCCCACACCTCGACTCAAAGGTCAAATGAACTCGGCGACTTACAGTACTTGGTTTATCATTCTCATATGCAACATGTGGTAAATACGAAAAAGTGCTAAAACCAACAACACCGACGATCTGTGCTTAAACGATGCAAGCGGGCTACAGCATTCGAACTCATCTCCCGAACTACCCCAAGGAAATCCTCCAGGGTAGATGATACCGCTAGCATCACCCACGTCTCGCCTCCTCCTCACAACTCACTCAACCAACATTCTCAATCCAAAATTATTATCATTGTGAAAGTAATTAAGCCTATAGCTCGTGAGCAATAGAACATTCCACCACTCGACTTCTACCTGTGACCTATGCTTTGCTAAGTATCTCGTATCACTTTTAAGTTAAACATTATCATGTTTATACATACAATCAATAATTCAACGCAGGAGAAATAATGTATCAAAATAGACTCCACCCATGGAACCCGACATTGACTCACTAACATGCAAACATACATAAAGTATAATTTATCAATTGATATGACACATGATCCAAAATAATAGGTACAGTATGTTTAGATGCTTACCTTACTACTCTAGGGTTTGCCTGATACTTCCCGCACAACACTTGCAAAACTCCGAAAGGTTGGCGTCGTCTTCACTCGCTTGGACCAGCAGCACAACGCCCTCTAAACGAATCAAAATGTAATGCATAAACAAATGAACAACGAAAAAACGCGCAAATGATGCATGCTTGAAGTATAATATAGCGCTGAGCTTCAAAAATATTTGCAAAAGACCGCTAAGTGATTGGGGTTTTAAAGTTTAAAACTCCAAACAAGGTAACCTAAGTATAACTAACTTTAACAGGCTGGCGGTCAGACTGATGTAGAGGTGGCGGTCTGACCGACGGCCAGCAGAGAGTTTTAGCTTCTGACAGTCTGATCATATGCATGGTGGTAGTCAGACTGCCCACCAATGGTCAAACCAGTCCAAGTGGCGGTCAGACTCATGTATAAGTTTTCAACTCAGATTCTCCAATCCCATCTAGCGATTAGACTGATCCTAGCGGCGATCAGACCACCAGACCTTGCCGGCAGCACCTTTCTGGGGTCACTAGCGAGGATTCCGGCGAAACCTTCAACAACGAATGGTACCAAAATACTCTATGAGACTAGTGGAATATTTCTAAAGTGATTTAGACATCATTCACTGATCTAAACTCAAAAATACCCTTTGAATTGGATCTAGACTAGGTTGAACTTAGGCCTAAACGACACGAGTGTCGAATCAAGTTCAGAAACAATGGGAAAACGGTAGGGGATAGCTCACCTCAGCTTATGGAAGTTTTTTATTGGATTGGAATGCTTCGGGAAGGCTCCGATTCGCGAATCGGCTCCCGGAGTGGTGGTGAAACTTACGGTCGATGAACGGGTTTCCGATGCGAGAGAAGAGGGGGAAAACTTGGGGAAGTCCTCCGAGAAGCTCGAGGGAGTTCCCACCTCCGATGCCTGGCCTTCGAACGTGACGAGTAGAGCTCTCTCTCTCTCTCTAGGGTTGGGTGAAGAGAGGGAGAGTGAGAGAAGAGGGAGAGGGAGAGAGCAAAAGAAAAGTGATTGATCTACTTAACCTGAGCCTTTGTGTGCTGACGGTCAGACCGCAAGCTTGAGCGGTCAGACCGCAGGAAATCCACATGGTAGCCAACATGGCAGCGCACCTGTCGATCAGACCGCAAGTGACACCGACCAGACCGTGAGGGGTTCTTTTGTTGAAATTTTTCTAAGTCTCCCTTCATCATCCTTCTTCTATTCTTTTCTTTCTCCAAAGTATTTAGGAATTCTCCAAAGTACTCTAAACCATACCTAAGGTATTTGAAACATATTTAACTACTTTTTTGATAGACAAACACGTGTAAGTATATGTGATGATGATTATGCATGCATAATTACATAATTAATATTTTTGGGACGTGATACATGCTCTGTCCTGTCAAACAACGCTACACCTACTTGCAAGGCCATCTTATAGCATTTAATACCATAGGATATGGTACTGTATCTCTACGTCGGCCACGACTTTTCCCGTCGAGAGAAGATATCCGAGGAAGAAAAATACTTAAGTAGATGGTATTATGGTCAGAATCTTCGAAGCAGTTTTCATACCATAATTTTGAAGTCTGATGGGGCTGAAGTCGCTCACGGTGACCACGTCCTCCTTGGGAAGCATCACGGTGTAGGTCGGTTGATGCCGTCCAGTGTAGCCGTAGCATCATGACGGCGTCCGGGACCACCAACCAAAAGGATTTGTAGAAAGCAGGCCCGAACCCGTCAGGGACAAGGCGGCTTAGCTTTTGGTGTGATCTGGCTTTATTTATTTTAGAAAACCTTGTTTGGAACATAAGAATTATACACTTTTTTCTAAAAATGTGGAGGATCGTATAGATATTCTTCGGGAGATTTATTAGGGCATACACGCACATCTGAGTGATGCACAGATAATTTTAGCCCCGGAGGCTCGCTCTAATAAGTTCAAAGAAATATCCATAGCAGGTGCCACCTCCTATGGATTTTTGAATCCGATGGGTTAGGTAGGTGCCACTTTCCAAATTTTGAATTTAAGTTAGACCACTCGATTTAAGCCGTGTTGGGCCAAACAAAGGCCATTTACTTGAGTAATCAATGTATGCAGGAATCTGTTCCGGTCCATTTTTAACATTTCAGTAAAAATGTCCTCAAATGCAAAGTTACCATCTCGAGGGTAGGTTATTAAGATCATTCATAACTATATTTTTTTCATTTTATTTTCTCCTCGATTCTTTTTTCTATTTTTATTTTCTTTATTTTCTTTTATCTTCAACAGCTTCCCTTCGAAGGGAATCGTGAAGAGAAAGGAGAGATAATCTCGTTCTAAAATAAATTACTTTTGGAATTCTTTCGTGACAAGAACCGTAAAGAAAAACCGTTAAAACACTGAAAAAACAAAAATCATGTCGTAAAAAAATTTTAACCCTAAAAAAAGAAACAGTCAGAGATATCTAAGGTCAGAACTAAAGTATGACTATCTATCTATCTATTTTCCATGTGTTGCCCACACTGTTGACTCCTGGTTATATGTCCATGAGCACGTCAGCTGCACATGTATCCAGATCCTCACTCGATCTCCATCCTGCTATGGAATATTTAGGTGGAGTATGGTAGGAGAAACATACACTTCAAAATATTCCTTAGTTTTTGTGGCCTTTTTACGAGTTACCAAAACTGATCGCCCAGATTTGATGATAAGCCTCTCGCTGTAAATTTATAGATAACTATTTAGGGCCTGTTCGGTATGTGACCATGGTTTGCCACGCCGAAAGTTAGGCGTGCCACACTCGTTTAGGCTAGTGTTTGCTTCATGTCCGCACATTAGGCTTGCCAAAGAATCTTAGGCGCCATCTGTCAGGACTCATCCCAATTTAATTTGATTTAATCATTAGGTCGTTCATTTAGTAAGATAACAGCTAGTTCATATCCGTCTCTTGATGAGTCACGTATTAATCCATATCTCACCATAATAATTGTAGCCACTAATGATTAAAGCAAATCTAATTCTGTTAGTCCTGATATATGTGCATTGGTAATTCCCAGAAAAGTTATCACCACAACATGAATATCACAGCATCGAGATTAAATAAGATTCAAATGATTACAAGTTGATATAAAAACAAAACACAAGGTTTCAACTAGCGTTAACATACATACACCGCAGCAGAACAACTAAAGAAAACAAAAATCGGTGGCGCTATTTGCACACAAGGCAGCCGATCGGGGTTAGAGTAGCTAGCACATAACTTCACCTGAAAAGAAAATAAGCAGCGTGCGTACGAAGGTACTCGCAAGATTTAATCCATAATAGGTACATATAATAACTTGACTTTAAGAATTATACATTTAAGTCATTAGCAAGGTGTAGACCACGAGATTAAGTAAATTCATAAAGCGTAAGCAACCTAGACACCTATATGTGAGCATCTATACTTAATCAAAAGTACCTTTCTACCATGTAACCAACAACTTAAATATAAATGTAATTAGAACCATCTCATGTAATCAATAATCATAAACAAACATTTCCAACATACCATTCAATATCACACATCCCTAAATTCAGAAACTCTACGAACGATGCAAATGGACAGAAGCATGCTCATGACTGAGAGCGCGACAATTCAAATTGATTTTACACCATACAGATGTACTTATTTACCTACACGACTCGAGGACAATTTGGCTCACATGTCCGTATAGGTCCACGTAAGAGGTACTCATATTAACCTGTCCCAATAAGCTACAACCATTTGATCATGCACCGATAGATGCAAGAATCATCTAAAACTACTCTTGGACCAAACTGGATACCCCTATAAGTCTATTATGCCCACGACAACATCGACTCGCACGCCAAAAGGCCACAACTACAAATGTATTCTGCTTATCGTTCCCATATGCGACATGTAATAAGTACGGAAAGTGATAAAACCAATTGCATCGACGGACAGTGCTTAAACGATGCAAGCGGTCTATAGTGTCCGGGCTCCTCTCCCTACCTACCCCGGAGAACTCCACATCGACCTATGCATTGTTAAACATTATAGATATCTTTCAGGTTAGACAACATCATATTAAACCCAGGTGACAATGACACAGATTATTAGTAACTTAAGGCAGGAGAATTAATGCATCAACATAGGTTATATCCACCAAAACCTGACATGGACCCACCACTCATGCAAACATACATAGAGAGTAATTTATCAAGTTATACAATACGAGATCCAAAGTAGTAGATTGAATATGCTTAGATGTTTGCCTTACTGCTTTACTTCAATTCGGAATCAAATCCAAAAACATTGTTGCGAAAACTCGTTACTCTCTAGCTCATCGATCACTAAAAGGGGAAGAATGCAACGTAGTAAGCATGATGAAATGCTATAAAGGAATTTGCATGGTGCATGATTACAAAAATGTTTGTAAAAGAATGCTCGAACGATTAGGCTAAAGGAAGTTTAAATGTCGGATACGATAACCTAAGGCTTCAGAGTTCTATGAAGCTAGCAGTCAAACTGGGAAGGTGGCGATCAAACCGATGGGTTTTCTAGGTGGTCGGGCTATCAGACCGGTGCCTTGTAGAGAGATTTGGCGTCTGGCGGTCAGATCGAACCTTGGGGCGGTCAGACCGTGAGACTCGACGGTCAGACCGACCCAATGGTAGTCTGACACCTGATTATGGAACTTAACGTGAAGCTGATTGGCCAAATTTCATCTCGGCGGTCAGATCGGTCAAGATGGCGGTTAGACCACTAGGGCCTGTCAGTAGCGCTTTGGCGAGGCCGTTGGTGAAGGCTCCGGCGACGCCTTTGACTATGAAAGGTACCAAAATGTTCTAGGAGACTAGTGGAGTGCTTATAGGGTGGTTTGAACGATATTCAGTAAGTCAAACTTGGGATGCTCCATGGATAAGCTCTAGGCTAGGGTTAAACTCAATCTACAGCTACGAAGAGCAAGGAAAACTTAGGGGAAACTCGGGGAAAAGGTTAGGGAGCTTCACCTTAGCATGAAGAAGCTTTCTTGCAGAGAGGTCCACTCCAAGGGGGCTCCGATTTGGAGATCGGGCTCCGGAGTGGTTTGGAGCTTGAGGTGGATGTACATTCTTGGAATCCTCTCTAGCGAAGAGGATGAAGGGGATGAGCTCGAGGAAGTCCTCGAGAAGCTTAGGGAAGTCATCTCCGTTGATCTTTGGACGTCATGGTGGTCGAGGTGGAGCTCTCCTCTGGCTTGGGGCTCGCTCCGGCGACGAAGAAGCTTGGGGATCAGCTTGTGGACGATGTAGGAGACTCGTGGACGACCTCTTCCTTCGATATTTGACCTCTGGTGAGCTCAAGTGGGGGGATCTTCTCTCTTCTCCTCCTCCCTCCCTCCCTCCCTCCCTCCCTCTCTCTCTCTCTCTCTCTCTCTCTCTCTCTCTCTCTCTCTCTCTCTCTCTTCTCTATCTCTTTCTCGGCAGGGAAGAACTAATGGGGGTGGATGAGCGGATAAGATTTTGGCGATGGTTTTAAGTGGCAGTTCTTAGCAGTGGCGGTCAGACCGTGAGTCTAGGAAGTCAGACCGCTCATGGACAGAGGCTAAAATGGCTCTGCTCGCCTCTAGCGGTCAGTCTAGCAGTGGCGTGGTTGGACCGTCAGGGGGTCTTTCTTGGTTTCTTCCTAAAGTTTTGAGTCTTCCTAATATTCACTATACCACTTTTAAAACATTTTTAAATCCTTAAGACACGATTTTAAGACGTCATGATGCTTAGACCTGCTTAAAGACTAGATTAGTATTTGTAGGACGTGACATCAGCTCTGGCGCGTTGCTGTCACTGTTACGATGGAAAAAAGGTGTGTGCGCAGCTCCTCTCATCGTCCAGTGAAAAAAAAGGTGCGCACTCGTGGCACGTAATTGCCTCACGGGTCATCTCTATATACCTCCCTCCACTGCGTGTGCTTCCCTATTCATCCCGTCTCCTCTCTAATCCCCTTCTCCCTCACCTCCCTGGATCGAAATCCCCTGACGTCATGACGCCAGTGACATTATCACTAATACGTGAGCCTAACCCCACGTGTTAGTGACGGCGATGTGAAGTCAGGGGAACCCAGTCCCTCCTCCCTCACCTCCAAATCCCCCTCTTGCTGACTTCCAAAATCCAACCCAGGTTTGTCCGTATGAATCCCCTTCATCTTCTGCCTATTCTCCTCTACTTCCCTTCCTAATCCAAGTTCCCAATCTACAGATCAATAGCTGCTGCAACGGGCGAGTTCATTCCTCTCTTGGTCTGCAAATCTGAGGTAGGAAACCATATCCTTTTGATTTTCTTGTTTTTTTGGAATGTTTGATGTCTGTAATGTTGAATCACGAATAGCTTGTGTTGATTTATGTATTCTTTTTGCTTTTTCCTCATCTTCATGAATGGTCTTTGCGCAGCCTATCATGTGGGCTACCACAGTTTGGTCAGTTCGTTCAGACCTCTAGTCACTTAAGGAATGTGTTATGCCATTTTCCTCCTCTCCGATTATTCCTCTGATCACCCCGTCTGATTAGTATGCGCATCACCACAGCAGTTCGTTTCCGTAGTAGCTTTTGTCTCTACCATGTATTGCAAAATGGCTGATGTTGTTGCTAAATTATTTTGCTTACTTTGCCATGTGTTAAAAAATTTATTTATTTTTGGGTAAATTTTCTATATCTAGATGGACCGAAGGATGCAACTATACTTAAATTATCAATTCAATTACTACTGTTGATACTATATTTGGCAGAGAAGGTTGCTGGCAGCTATAGTTTTGTGTCTAGCCATCTACTCTTATTTGCTTAATATCCGAAAATAGGAGCGAGAAGTTGTGACATATGGTCCCATACTGGACTGAGATATATCGTGAGAAACTCGTCTAGATCGTTGTATAATGGTACCGAGGCTGTGGTGGTCACTAATGGTAGCTGGAACTTCTCTTGCAGGGTGTTCATATGTGACCATGATGGTCACTAATGATAGCTGGAACTTCTGTAGTGTGTTTTGGTGGCCTTCTTTTGCTACTGCACGTGGATGATCTTATCAGCCTATATTTAAAGAGAAAATCTACGATTCGTCATTGAATAACTACTGATTCTACAATCCGTCATCGAATAAATTCTGTTTACTTCTATACCATCGAATAAATGTTTCAGTTCCTTATATGCCATCGACTTCCGATACTACCATCCACTATACTGTTTATGAAAAGTATCCAAGAATAAAAAAGTCAAAAAATATGTCGATTTTTGTGCACGCTCTATAATTAATAATCAACCCATTTTAACTATATTCACCTAAAAATACTGTATAAAATTCAAACTAAAATTTCTCAAAATAATTTACTTTTGTAATATTGTGCATTACAAAGAACTAATTTTTTCACCGCGGGAGATAATTTTAGAAATTATTACATCACATTAGAGGAATATTAGTAAATTTTCTCAGATTTTTGTAAATTTTTATGAGGCTTAAAAATTGCAAGAAGTTACAAAAGTAGTACATTTTGAAGAATTTTAGTTTGAATTCTATATAGTATTTTTAGGTGAATACAGTTAAAACGGGTTGATTATGAATTATAGAGCGTGCACAAAAATCGACATATTTTCTGTGACTTTTTTTATTCTCAGGTACTGTTCATACTATTCATGAACAGTACAGCGGAGGGTAGTATCGGAAGCCGATGGCATATAAGGAACTGAAATATTTATTCGATGGTATAGAAGTAAACAGAATTTATTCGATGACGAATCGTAAATTCAGTAGTTATTCGATGGTAAATCGTAGATTTTCTCATATTTAAACCAGATGTTGTACCTGCTTTTGTGTATATATGGCCATCCACGCTAATTATAGTTTCTTTTGGATAGTACTAATCATATATGATGAATATGAATATGTATGATGCTAAGCGCAACACTTATTTGTTGTAAGTATATATATCCTCATGTACTTTCAGTATCAGCAATGTGTTTGTGTCACTTGCAGCTGTACTGTTGAGTTTGGAGTGCCAACCAAACATGCCCTTAACCTCGAGATTCTGGGCTCCATTATAAACTAAGGAACTCTGAAATTCTCTTCTGTAAAGTGTAGGCTTCATGTCCTCCACAATGAACTTTGTTCTTGTGTTTTAAAAAGTAACCCATATTCATCCAGTGTTTCTCTATTGTATTTGTATACCTCTTCAAAATGCTGCTTTTACTATAGTTTCATATTGGTTCTAGTCTTCTAGATAATTGTTTTTTGTTGCAATGGTTTCAGCTACACATACAAGGAGAAAAAACAGACACCAAATTCATTTGAGGAAAATAAACAATTGCATAATCTAATTGTACTGGGAAAAATGGAATGGGTCCTCTTAGTCTCTTACACTTTTGTTTAGCCTGCGCCCGGAGAATATTCCACCAAAGAATTCCAGATCCTAAAGCTTAGGTGTCAACGAAAGGCAGAAGAACTCACAAGTTCAGATTTCAGAGCGAAAGGACAAGAACAAACCGAAAGCTACAGCAAGCTATCTACTATGAAATGCATATAATACTCAAAGCCTGACAATTATGCATAACAAGCAGACTCAACATGGTGCCTCAATCAGGTGAAGAATAAGACTGCTTTGCAGTTTATTCATCAGCTCGATCTTTACCATCAGGGACAACTTATTCTTCCTCTTCTTTTATTGATAGAAACGTAATAGCTCTTGTTGGTGACCAAAGCCAAATGTCCAAAAACGTGCCAATTCTTGCTATTTTCGATGGCCTAATTCTTGCTAGATCGACAGAGGATACCGAACATATCCTCTGTCAGTAGAGCACGAGGTTGTGGTTGTTGAGGTCATGAGCAAGGTTGTTAGGATCGAAGTGCTAGGCAGGATGTTATATGTTCTAAGAAAAAGAAGTCTATATTGTTGACTTTGATAAATTTAATATTTAAAAAAAATTAAGAGCGCTTGTTCACATCAATCTCAATTAAGAGATCAATTTACGATATGTCACTGAATAACTGTCTCAATTAAACTTAATTTTGAATATTATTTAATCAGAATTCAATCATTTAAAAAGTTCCATACATGAATTATAACATTATTTAATGTATAACAACATATAAAGAGTAAAAGATGTCAAATTAAACTAATAAAACCTAATCAGTCACAGTAAGATTGTTAGGATTGAGATCCTATGTGCAAATATATGATCTTACTGATCACATATGATTCTGCTACATATAAAATCAAGGTCCTATAAAATTAAGATCGATCCATATCATTTCGACTTTGTGGATCATACGATCCCAATATGTATCGGATCCTCACAACCTCAGTTGATGGTATGAGCCTAAAACTGTATCGGGATCCGGACAATCTCGTAAGATCTTAAAGATAGTATCGGGATCCTGACAACCTAAGTTCGTTGCGAAGCTTTGCTCTGTCAATTGTCAAGCACGCAGTGGCCCCAGCTGATGCTACTGTTTCAACTTGCAAGATAGCGAGAATGAACTGTAGCGGTGCAAGTCGTTCTCCGGCTTATCAAGATAGGATTCGGTGAGGAAAAGTTCCGGCACTTTCGGCGGGGTGAATCGACGTGATATCAACGTATGGGCCGGGCCTCCATGATCCAATGCGAAAAAAATGCCATTTTGCACTAGCATGTAGTGCCGAAACGCTGCTGAACATCACTTTCTACCTTTCAGCCCAACCGTGACTGGAAGTTTAAGGCCGAGGCATTGTACAGTACCTTGCAAAGCCCATTTTCCAAAGAAAAAATTATGTATATCTGCCAGCGTTTCTGTCATGTGCTCCAGGTGCGGATTATAAGTCTTTCAGACCTTTTTTTTACATTTTAAACTCATGTTCAGGGTCTGTTTTATTCCCAATTGTTGCCCGTGTGAAAAGAAAGAAGAGAAATTGGACCATGTTTCCCGAGAGAGACGGCCTTCTCTCATATCAGCAGTCTTATATTTAGATCATCTTCAATCATATTTCTTTCATTTTATTTCCTTTTTATTTCCTTCCTCGTTCTCATTCTTTTTATTTTCTCTCATCTCTAACACCTTCCTTTTGAGGGGAATCGCGAAGTGAAAGGAGAGAGAATCTCGTCCTGAAGGGAATGACCCTGAGAATCCCTTCGTGACGGGAACTGTGAAGCGAAACCGTTGTAGCGCTGAAGGGAACAAAAATCTCTTCACGACAGGATTTTCGCCCGCGACGAGAATCCCTTGAGCATAGTCTTATAGTCGACTGCTCTATGACGATCTGACCTCTTTCCTGGGCTCTGTTCGCTCGTCTACGCTCCGACCAATTCAGTCAAAATCAAAAAAACATGTTTCCTTGAAAAAGTCTAAGAAATGGTAGTAGTAGTCAAAAATGCACTTTTTCCATATATTTCGATTTGGACACGCGGGCCATGTCACGT
Organism: Phragmites australis; assembly: GCF_958298935.1. Classification (NCBI taxonomy): domain Eukaryota; kingdom Viridiplantae; phylum Streptophyta; class Magnoliopsida; order Poales; family Poaceae; genus Phragmites; species Phragmites australis. The sequence goes on from NC_084928.1 coordinate 30,291,678, forward strand.
CGTGCATGAATCGGCTCATAACTAACCATTTGTCGAATAGTTATTAGTGTAACCGACTCGTTGCAAGTAGTATGATTATAAAAAAAATATTGTAACTATGTACGAAAATTGTAAGTGGTGCTAGTGGATTAGTAATATGTATGAACAATTTGTAAATGACGGAGGTTGTTGTAATTATAATCTAAATAATTTGTAAGCTTATGGGATTTACTTGTAAGTAGTCAACCTGTAACTACATAATACTAACTTGTAAATATGTTCAAGATGATTTGGGGGTAAAGTTCAACTATTGTAATCTGGTAGATAAGATGTATCGGTCCTCCTACGTATAAAATTGTATGGCCACTAGTCACGATCAAAAAGCAGATAGGATATATAGACGTTTGTTTTGCTATTCTTAGCACACCGATCGAAGAAAACATGAGCCTCAATTAGTTGAGCCCTCGGCTTATCTCTCCTCCCTTGAGGTGTCTTTTACTGTGGAAGAAATTTGGGCAGCCATCAAGGCCTCCCCCTCTCCCCCTGACAAAGCACGGGGACCGTACGGTATCATAGGTTGTTTCTATCGTAATTATTGGAGCATTATCAAGAAGGACATCATGGCTGCAGTGTATTATTTCTACCACATACATAGTAGACATTTTGACCGCATCAACTAGGCATTTATTTCACTTCTACCCAAAAAGGATGGGGCATCACAAGTAGGGGATTATCGCCCAATCAGCTTGATGAATAGCATGACCAAGGTCATTTCCAAAGTACTATCTCTCAGGCTAACTCCACACCTAAATAACCTCGTATCCATTGCCCAAAGCACTTTTATAAAGAAGCGATGCATCCAATAAAACTTCCTTTACATGCAAAACTTAACGAGGGCCCTACATCGACAACGCAAACTGTCTCTGCTCCTCCAACTGAACATCTCCAAGGCTTTTAATATGGTTTCGTAGCCCTACCTTCTGAATCTACTTCACGCCCGTGGCTTTGGAGCACGCTGGAGGGAGTGGATGTCCATCCTCTTTACCACAACATCTTCCAGTGTGCTCCTCAATGGCTCGCCCAGGCAGCGCTTACATCACCATCGAGGCCTACGGCAAGGCAACCCTCTGTTGCCTTTTCTGTTCATCATAGCCATCGACCCGCTCCACCACCTCTTTGAGATGGCTACTACGACCAGCCTCCTGTCGCCCATACACCACCGTGTGCCTAGGATGAGATTGCCCTTGTATGCTGACGATACTGCAATCTTTTTGGCACCGGTTAAACAGGATATGGAGCTTACTGGCCAATTCCTTGAATTCTTCAGTCAAGTCATTGGCCTATGAGACAATCTCTCCAAAAGCTCAATTGCGGGCATTCGACGTGATGAGTTAGATTTACAAGAGATACTTAACTGCATGGTGACATGGGATCGGGTATGTTGGCTGAAGGAACTTGGTGGTCTCGGAATCCTAAACGAAGAAAAATTTGGTCGCGCTCTCCGACTGCATTAGCTTTGGTTCGCCTGGACTACGCCGGACAAGCCATGGTCGGCCTTGAGCTTCCTTGTGATGACATGGACTGCATCCTCTTTAGTTCGCTCACAATAGTCACTGTGGGGAACAGGTGCACAACAGACTTCTGGAACAATAGCTGGTTGTTTGGTACAGCACCATGGAACATTGCATCGTCCCTGTATGTGGAGCTTCGTCCTCGCCCACGCACAGTGAGGGCAGCACTGAGCAACGATACATGAGTCAATGACATACAGAACAACATCACACCGGCCTTGTTGTCGGACTATGTTCGACTCTGGAGAGATTTGAGAGGAATTGTCCTGACCAAGGAGCTGAGCTCCCATCATTTGGTGACTAACGGCCTCAGGTTGCTATTCTACATGATCAGCATATCTCTGTCAGTTCGATAGAAGCATCTCAATTGATTTTGGCCCGCTCATCTGGGAACCGTGGGCACCCCCATGAATATATTTTTTTTGCATGGCTCCTCATCCAGCGCCGCATCTATACGGTGGACCGTCTACTGTGTCGAGGCTGACCGAATTCATATTTTTGCCCTCCGTGTATGCACAACCTAGAGACCATTGATCACCTGTTCTGTGAATGTCCTTACGCCACTCAAGTTTGGTGCGCGGTTGATGCCTGGTCAAATCTGTTGGCCCTTTCATCAACGGGTCCCCCTCTCTCTTGCTGGTGGCATCAATGCGTTACAAACGTGCCATCAACGACGTGTCGCAAGCTAATGAGCCTAGTGCTATTCACTATCTGGAATCTGTGCAAGGAGCGGACCGACGAATCTTTGAGGAAAAGCACAACTCCCTAGATGCACTCTGCTCTCTCATCAAGGACGACTTTAACACTTGACGCTCGTTGGTGCGAGATAGATAGATTAGTTTGATGTACATTCAGTATATAGTTTTTTTCTTTGTTTCTTGTTTTCTTTTCTAGGGTCCTTGTACCTTGTCTTTTTTTTTCTCATTCTAATGAACGAATAAGCAATTCTCCTGCTTTTCATAAAAAAAACGTATAAAATTGTCCCAAAAAAGGGGTATGTCTAATTGTCCAAAAACTGATTTACATAATTGAGAGATGGATCCGCCTGAAACAATTTCAGGCAAAAGCACAGCCTAAGTTCGTAAGATGAAGAGTTAATGCCATGTTCTGGAAAAAAATCACCTATAAATGAAGAAATTAAACCCTCGAGATTTCTAATTAGTCGATATTTTCTCATCAATTTTTCTTTTCGTGAACACGCAACAAATTGCAAAACATAACTTGGATGGCTTTTTCGATACAATGCTAACTTTGGTACCTTGTCGTAAGATATGAGTGAGGTACTGGTGCCTCATTGGAATTACAATTTTCCGGTACCGTTGGTACCTCTCCAATGACCGTAAAAATCTCAATTTGGATGGTCCGAAGTTGAAGCAAGTCCTGTCTATCCAAACAAGCCATTCTTATCTAAGATGCAACAGATAATGCCGGTAGTTGTTATCCTCTATAGTGGAAGGTTCTCCTTCCAATTCCCAAAGCCCCTTAGAAAGATTGTGGGTCACCAAACAAGGTTAAAAGAACTGAACCATATATAACAACGAAGTAGGCATACTCTTGGTTGCTAGTAGTTGCTCATGCTCATGCCTCTCATTTCCTACCACTTCATAAAAAGAAGAGGGAGGCCGTATGCTTCACTTTCTCTGTGAAGCAACCTTCACTCTCTAGGAGGAATGGAGATCAGCAATGAGGATATAATGGAGATGTCCATTGTGGAGCGCCTCCCTCCTTCCTCTCATGGAAGTGGAGACACAAGTGTGGAGGTTGACATGGAGGAGGACCATCTGTGGCCAACAAAAGATGGCCCTCTTCCAATATTCCTTAAGGTATCTCTTTTAGTTTTTCTTTTTTCTTCCTTTTGTTTTTCTGGTACGTTGCATGAGTTCTTAGCCTATGTACATGCGTGTAAGGTATTTTTGCTGCGAGGAAAAAATGAATTATGTTTGCGTCGAATTATCCAGATGTTTTCCCTGAATATGTGCATACTTAGCAACTGAACAATTGCTACTGCAAGACACTTGAGAGAAAAAAAAAGTCTTGAGAAAAATAACTTAAGCTCAATTTACCATGATGATGGTTTCTGGCCAATATAATTCGAAAAGACCTGCTTTGTTGTCTTGATTATCTATATAGGTATCTGATATAAAATTTCCTTTTTCACTTTCAAGAGTCCGGCTTCAATTTCTCCTTCAGAGAACTAGATAGAAATGCCAAACGCTAAGGTACAAGTTAGTTGGATGCCAATTTGCATGACCCATTGCTCCAACAGTTTGTTAGCTAATTGATACTTGCGTATAATTTCTTTTATGGCATGTACCAGAGTTCATCACCGAAAATAATGAGAAAAAACTCGCTTATTTTGTTCCTGAAACGCAGTTTGAGAATGTCGAGTACAAGGTGAAGCTCACTTCAAAGAACCCCGTAACAGCTGCAAAAGTGGCCTTTGCATCCCACATGAGAGTGGATCAGGGCAGCAGCTGCAAGCACATCCTCAAGGGCATAGGAGGGAGTGTTGACCCTGGTGAGATCCTAGCACTGATGGGCCCATCTGGCAGTGGCAAGACCACCTTGCTGAAGATACTGGGAGGCAGGCTGAGTGGTGGCATCAAGGGTCAGATCACCTACAATGACACTCCCTACAGCCCCTGCCTCAAAAGGAGGTAACTGTAAGAACAAGAATGTTTGTCAAGTTAATTGATGGGTTAGTATACTAATTACTGTAAGCCAAAACTTGTGCATAGTTATGCTACTACTCAAAAGATTGGAAAATACTAACATTTGCCAAGTTAAATTTTGAATCGCATGCCAAAAATGTTGTGGTTACGTTAACTTTTGTGCTGGCTAAATTAGAAGGAAAAGATGAATCCGTCGCCTTTCTTTGTGTTAATTTCTCTGCTGCAGGATTGGATTTGTGACCCAGGACGACGTCCTCTTCCCTCAGCTGACAGTGGAGGAGACCCTCGTGTTCGCCGCGTTCTTGAGGCTCCCTGCTCGCATGTCCAAGCAGCAGAAGCGCGACAGGGTCGACGCCATCATAACTGAGCTGAATCTTGAGAGGTAGGTGGATCGCTGCCTCCTCAATTACAAGTTTCTTTAGTTTAAGTTTAAACTCTGTAAATACAATGTTCTGATGCATCCAATCCAACAATCTTTACTGATGATTTGAAAGCCTTGTTCGCCAGAATTTTCATGCAATTTTACAAGTATGCATGATCGAGTGAGTTGTAATCGATCGTATGTAGGTGCCGGCACACCAAGATCGGGGGAGCGTTTGTGAGGGGAGTTTCAGGAGGTGAGAGGAAGAGGACCAGCATCGGGTACGAGATCCTGGTCGACCCGTCGCTGCTGCTGCTGGACGAGCCCACCTCCGGCCTCGACTCGACGTCGGCGAGCAAGCTCATCCTCATCCTCCAGCGCCTCGCCAAGGTAGCAGCAGCACACTTCATTTGCACTCAAAGCCGCCGCCTATCGGCGACGACGACGATATTCTTGACGCTCATTTTCGCTTGATCGTATTGCAGACGAGGCGGACGATCATCACGACGATCCACCAGCCGTCGAGCCGGATGTTCCACATGTTCGACAAGCTGCTGCTCATCTCCGAGGGCCACGCCATCTACCACGGCAAGGCCAGGGACTGCATGCACCACTTCTCCTCACTGGGGTTCGTGCCGGAGATCCCCATGAACCCGGCCGAGTTCCTGCTGGACCTCGCCACCGGCAACCTCGACGACATCAGCGTCCCCGAGGCGCTGCGCGGCTCGCCGGACCCCCAAGAATTCAGGTCGCAGGTCATCAAGCACCTGCAGCTGAAGTACAAGGCTGGCGGCGGCGAGGTGGGGGCCGGAGCCGGCGCGGGGAGGAGGGCGCCCACGGAGCAGCTGCGGCTGGCGGTGCGGGCGCGGAAGGACCGGCGGAGCATCGGGTGGTTCCAGCAGTTCGCGGTTCTGTCCCGGCGCACGTTCCGGGAGCGCGCCGCCGACTACCTGGACAAGATGCGCCTCGCGCAGGCCGTCGGCGTCGCGCTCCTTCTCGGCCTCCTCTGGTGGAAGTCGCAGACCGGCAACGAGGCCCAGCTCCGGGACCAGGTGGGGCTCATCTTCTACATCTGCATCTTCTGGACGTCGTCGTCGCTGTTCGGGTCCGTGTACGTGTTCCCGTTCGAGAAGCTGTACCTGGTGAAGGAGCGCAAGGCGGACATGTACCAGCTGAGCGCCTACTACGCCAGCAGCACCCTGTGCGACGCCGTGCCGCACGTCGTGTACCCGATGCTCTTCATGGCCATCCTCTACTTCATGGCCGACCTCCGGAGGACCGTGCCGTGCTTCTGCCTCACGCTGCTCGCGACGCTCCTCATCGTCTTCACCAGCCAGGGGACCGGGGAGCTGCTCGGCGCGGCCATCCTGAGCGTGAAGCGGGCCGGGGTCATGGCGTCGCTTGTGCTCATGCTCTTCCTCCTCACCGGAGGATACTACGTCCAGGTATATACCGCACGCACATTTTTTCCCTGAAAAAATGCTGGGCATTTTTTTTCTTTTACTACTAATAATCAAAGTGGAAATCACTGGAGAGATAAATAGCAAACCTATTGATTTGCAGCATATCCCCAAGTTCATCCGGTGGCTCAAGTACGTGTCGTTCATGCACTACGGGTTCAACCTGCTGCTGAAGGCGCAGTACCACGGCCACCTGACGTACAACTGCGGCAGCCGGGGCGGGTGCCGGCAGCTGCAGTCGTCGCCGTCCTTCGACACCGTGGACCTCGACGGCGGCATGCGCGAGGTCTGGATCCTGCTGGCCATGGCGCTCGCCTACCGCCTACTCGCCTACTTCTGCCTCCTCAAGAGGATCAGCCTCATGCCATTGTGATGATCCATCTACCACCATATGCATTCTTAAATTCCATCGGTGATTGTTAAGTAATGACAAATGACTCCGGGTGTATCAGTTCTTCTTCTTTTCTTGGAAAGTGTTGTCGTTCATGCTAGAGATGGTGATTGCTGTTAGCAATTTCTTTTAGGCCCTCTCTACAACGCAGGATAGTAAGAATGCAAGAATAGAAAAAACGCAGAAATAGAATTGCTGCGCTTCTCTAATACTATGAGAATTGAAAACACAGGAAGGGCTTGTTTGGGAGCTTAGGGAAGGATTCCACGGGTAAATGATTCCGGCGAGGATTTTTTGTGTCACATTTGAAACCCTGTGGAGGATAACCCGGCGAGGAGCTATTCCCTATCTGCATTTGGGAGGAGCAGGGAGGAATATTCTTATGTTCATAAAAAAAAAAACTCAAAACAACGGAGAAATTGAGGAGAAAAACCACAGTATTGAGAAGAACCAAGGAAGTTCAGATTAAAAAAAAAATCCATCCAAACAATCCCAATGCAAACATAAGCAAGAATGGAACACATGCAATTAAGTTATCAATCAACTTCCAGAACCAGCTTGGTTGCAGCACTATAGCCAGATTGGAAATCGGAAAAGGGATTAGAGATCGAAAAAATCAAATGCAGAGCTATAGCGCGATGTTGGCGAACTGGTCCGGCTGCCTTCGAGGCTGCATGTGCAGATGTGGCCGAGGGCTGATATGGGTTAGGAAACCTAGAGTTTCACAATCGAACGTGAACCTATCTCGATCTCTTGAAAGATTCGATTCTATTTTTTAAGATTTTTGGCACTATATATACGGGGCAGCACCTCTCATTATAAACACAGATGAATAAAAAATAGACAGCTTTTTTCCTATGCTTGTGTCTCCTTTTGCAATTGTTCTCTTGAGGGATCGCTGGATTATACCCGGTAGCAGCGGTTTCTCAACACGTTATCAGCACGAAGCTCTGCCGGAGATCAAGCTAGCAGAACGAATCTGCCTACGACCGATCTGCACTGCATCGACATCGTCGTCAAGCAGGCAGGTCTTTGGCCTAGCCTATAAGCCCTACGTGGCACGAATTATTCGCAAGATTTGAAAGGTACGATCGATTTGGTATGTACCCTAGCCACTACTGTTTTGCATCAAAATAGATCTGAAATCACATCGCATGAACAGTAGTAAATTCGCATGAATAGTAGCGAATACAGTATGAACACGCATGAACAGCAGTGTAGCTAGATCGATCTGCGAGGCGATAGCATCACAGCATGAAGCCGGCGGCCTCACCGCACAACCACTGACGGCATGTAGCCGGCAAAAGTACATGGTGGCTCGAAGGCCACCAACACAGGAAAGAGAAAAAAAAGGGGGTATACCGCCAGCTTGAAGCCAACGGTATTCTCCGCCGTGCCTCGTCGCCCGCCCCGGCTGCCTCCACCGCGCCGCCGCCCTGAAGCTGCATGAGCTGACCGCCGGATCTCTACCCGAAGCGGCGCCGACACCGCTGCCTGAAGTAGCTGCCCGGATCCGGCGATTCTCTTGCCCCGCCCGGACCGCGCCGCTGCATCCCCCGCCAGCACCTGCCCGCGCACCGGCCAGCAGCTGCGTTGGGTCGTGTGCCTCCCGCCGCCGCCGTCGCTCGAAGCGACCGCCGGCGTCGCACCTCACCCACTCCGGCCGCCAACGCGCTCCGACGGCTGATCTACCCGAATCTGGCGACCCCCCTCGCCTTGCGCCAGCGTTGCCCTGAAGTAGCCGTCGCCGGTGCCTCCCGAAGCAGCCGCCGCCGGCGATGCCTCGAAGCAGCTGCCACCGGCGCCGCCCAGCACCTGCAGTCGCCCAGTTGGGAGCCGTCGCCGTGTGCTTGCCTCCCCGCCCTTCGTGCCCTGCGCCGCCGGTATGCGGCCGAGCCGCTGCCCATCCGGCGTGTCGGCGCCCCGCACGGCGCCAGGCGCCGCCGACCGGCCACTGGTTTGAGTGGCGGCTAGGGTAGCGGGCGGGCCAAATTGGACCAGGTCGACCCAAGTACTAAGCAGAGCGACCCATGGTGAAACGGGAGAAAAAAAATTAGGAAAAGAAGAAAAAAAATCCAATTTTTGCATTTAACCCCCGGATTTTTCAACATTTAAGCGCAGTCCCTGAATTTTGCGTTTAGGACCCTGGTTGTTCTGAAAATTATCCAGAGGCTCTGATTTTGCATATTAGACCCTGTGGTTTCTGAAAATTACGCAATTTTTTGGAATTTTGCGTATAAACCCTCGGGCTTATGGAGAATCTTGAAAATACTTTTCCTACATTAAAGTATCTCTAGAATTTAAATTTTGCATATGTTTTAGCCATTATGCAGTATTTATTTCTATGTTATTTTGCTGTTTAAATTGCCTATTATGCGTTTAAATTCAGTAAAATTCACATAATAGCATAGAAAATATTGAAAAATTGTAGCAATCCAATTTAGCAACATGAAGCAACTTTACTAGTAGTAATACTTGCATCATTTAAATATGTAGATGGCTAGCATCACGAACAAGGAGTTCGCTGAGCTGAGTGCTGATGGCCGCAACTATCTCACTTAGGCATCGGATGTTCGGATTGTACTGGGAGCAAAAAAGGCTCCGCGCTGCAATTGGCCTGGGAACAAGTAGTACAATTGTTCCCACGGAGGATGAGAATGATCAGGCACTTCATTTTCTCCACCATCATCTCTCTCCCACTTTGAAGGATGAGTACATGGCAATGACTAGCGCTAAGGCACTATAGGACGCACTGCAGAAGCGTTTTGAGCGTCTTAAGTACACCATCAAGTCTCTCGCAGAGCAAGAATGGGTCCGGCTCTGTTTCTGTGACTATAAGCATGCCAAAGAGTACAACTCCGCGCTGCACCGCATTTGCACACTACTGTGTCTCTGTGGGAAAAAGATCACATAAGAGGAGAAAATTGAGAAGACTCTCTCCACTTTCCACCCGAATGCGGCAGAATCTGCACGCAATCACCGTCAATCAAATTACAAGAAGTATTCTGAATTGATTGATGTGTTGCAACTCCATGAAGTTCATGACGAAGTCATAAACAAGAACTTTTTATCCCAACCGCAAGGGAAGAGCAGTGGTCTAGAAGTCAATCACATCTCTTTCAAAGCGCGCAAGAACCGCAATATGAAGCAGGTGAAGGGAGGAAAGAAAGTGGTGATAGACAAAGTCAAGCCTGGTGATGATAATGGTAAGACAAAGAAAAAGGTCAAGCCATATGGTGAGCAGAACCAGACATGCTATAAGTGTGGTGTTTAGGGCCATTGGTCCCGAATCTGCAAAGCACCAAAGCATGTTGCGGAAGCGTTCCGGAAGAAGAAGAAAGAGTAGCCAGAAGCACACCTCACCATTGTAGTGGGGATGGAAGAGGACAAAGCAGTCGAAGTTGAAAGGGATGCATCTCATATGGAAGTTGATGACACTCCCGCAATGACTATAAAAGACCTCCCGATGAAGGATGCGGAGACCTCTACTTTGCCCTCCTCTACTGACATAGAAGATGCCATAAATAATGAAGCGGAAAAGAAAGCCATTAAAGCAGAAGTGGCCGGATATTTCGCAAACTCTATCTAGAATTAGAGTAATTAGCCATTCAATTAGTTGCTAAATTTAGGAGGATTGAATGAATAAATGTAAGCTCTAGAAGAGAAATCTTAGCTGCAAACAATATTATTTTTTTCGATAGTTAATGAAGCATTTAGTCTTGTTGCTACTTCCTCGCATGTGAATGATTGGATGTTTTATTTATAGAATATGTGTGGCGCTCGCATGGAGGAAGTGTGTATTGTGGATAGTGGAACTACAAACACCATCTTAAGAGAAAAGATATATTTTCAGTCTATTAGAAATAGCTCTGGAAAGGTGATAACTGTCACTGGAAGTGATAAATGCATAGTAAGTTCTGGAAGAGCCACAGTCATACTACCTATGGGAACTACTTTGCACATTGAAGAAGCATTGTTATACCCTGAATCTACAAGAAATCTCTTAAGTTTTAAAGACATTTGCGCTAACGGTTTCTATGTAGAAACTGGTGAAGAAGATGGTAAGGAGTACCTACACATCACTAAGCGTGATAGCGAAGTGAGAATACTAGAAAAACTTCCCTCCATGAGCAGTGGCTTGTACTACACTCGCATTAGGGCACTCGAAGTGTTCACTACCTTGAAGACTGTGTTTTGAAGTGCAGAATTATTCTCCCTGTGGCATGATAGGTTAGGTCACCCTGGTCTTAGAATGATGAGAAACATAATTACTAACTGACAAGGTCATGGCATAAATGTGAAGAATTTTCCGAATCATGAAGATTTTGTATGCCCTGCATGCGCTACTGGAAAATTAATAATAAGACCATCTACCTTGAAGGTACAAGATGAAATCTCTGCATTCCTGGACCAAGTCCAGGGGGATATTTGTGGTCCTATTCAGTCGCTTTCTGGCCTGTTTCGGTACTTTATGGTATTAATAGACACATCCTCAAAGTGGTCGCATGTATGTCTATTATCTACCCGCAACCATACCTTTGCAAAGTTGATCTCGCAGATCATACTCAGGAATAATTTTCCGGATCATCGCATGAAATCCATCAGAATGGACAACGCTGGTGAATTTACTTCTAAAGCGTTCGATGATTATTGTACTAGTATGGGAATTAAAGTTGAACATTCTGTACCGCATGTCCACACTCAGAATGGACTAGCCGAAGCGCTGATAAAGAGAATAAAGTTCATTGCTAGACCTTTGTTGCAGCATTATAATTTGCCTGATACATGTTGGGGACACACAGTCTTACATGCGGCAGCTCTCACTAATTATAGACCATCTTCGTATAACATCCAGTCACATATGCAACTAATGCAAGGGGTAATTCCGAAGATTTCCCATTTACATAAATTTGGATATATAGTTTATGTGCCAATACCGCCACCACAGCGAACCACTATGGGACCTTTGCGGAAAGTTGGATTATATGTCGGTTACGAGACTGCATCCATAATCCGATATTTAGAACCAACAACTGGAAATTTGCATACGGCCCGCTTCGCTGACTGCATTTTTGATGAAAATAATTTTCTATCATTAGGGGGAGGAAATATACCCTTGGATGAAAAATGTCGGGAAATTATATGGCAGGCTGAAGGAATTGCGGCACATGATCCTCGCACTAGTGAAGCAAATGGTGAAGTACAGAAAATTATCGATTTGCAAAAATTAGCAAACAATCTGCCTGATCATTTTTGTGATTTGAAGAGCGTGACTAAGTCGCATGTGTCTGCACGCAATGCACCGGAGAGGGTGGAAGTACCAAAAGAAGGTACCCCTCATCTTGTCCTAGGAGCTCCGAAAAATAATAAAAGGACAAGAAATTTGGTTTCTCAAGTCCCAAACAGCTGGAGATGTCCGAAGAATGTAGGAAATGAGAGCTTACTACAGCCGATCACAAAAGTGCCCCAAAGGAAAAAAGGGGTGCCAGTTGAGACCTGGCGATGGTATGGAATCTTAGGAAGTAGGTATACCAGATTTGAATCTTCCCACGTAGGAAGGAACCAGCGAAAATGCGCGCGCTGAAATTGACACTGGTAAACTAAAGGACCTTACTCCAATAGTAAGAAATTATGAAGAGCAAGATGAAGAAGCACCTGAAAGTACAGTCCATGATGAAATAGTAATAAACTATGTGAATTCAAGGGAATCCTGGAATAGAACAACCACAATAGTCGACACATACTTCGCAAATAAAATTGCCACAGTCATAGATCATGACCCTGAGCCTGCATCGCTCGCTGAATGTAGAATGAGGTCAGATTGGGAAGACTGGCAGAAGGCAATAACAGCTGAACTGTTATCCCTGAACAAAAGAGAGGTTTTCGAGCCAGTATGCCGCACACCTCCCCACATTAAACCAGTCGGATATAAGTGGGTTTTTGTTCGTAAGATGAATGAAAGGAATGAAATTGTGAGGTACAGCACGACTAGTGGCACAAGGTTTCACTCAACGACCAGACGATGATTATGAAAAAACTTATTCCCCGGTGATGGGTGACATTACCTTTAGATATTTAATCTCAATAGCAGTCAACTTGGAGTTGAAAATGAAATTGATGGATGTTGTGACCGCATATCTTTATGGGAGCCTAGATTCGGTCATTTATATGAAGGTACCTGAAGGAATACTATTGCCGAATCAGGATATAAGAAATAGACACCTTTATAGCGTACAATTGAAGAAGTCGTTGTATGGGTTGAAACAGTCAGGTAGAATGTGGTACAATCGTTTGAGTGAATTTTTTGGAAAACAAGGCTACATAAATAGCACGGATTGTCCCCGCGTATTCATAAGAAGGTCCCAGAATAGATTTTGCATAATATCAGTATACTGAATATCATTGGTACAAAAGAAGATATAGAATAAGCAAGTTCCTACTTAAAATCTGAATTTGAAATGAAAGATTTGGGTAGAACCAAATTTTGCTTGGGCCTGCAGCTAGAGCATGTGGCAGATGGAATCTTTGTACATCAGTTAAACTACACTCAGAAGGTGTTAGAGCGGTTTGGTTTTGAAAAATCATTTCCTGCTAAAATCCCCATGGTCGGAAGGTCATTACAAGCAGATCAAGATCCCTATAGCCCTAGAGAAGAGTGGGAGGAAGTATTAGGACCAGAATTCCCATACTTAAGTGCAATAGGTGCGCTGATGTATCTGGCTAATTGCACTAGGCTAGACATAGCGTTTGCAGTAAACCTACTTGCACGATATAGTGCAGAGCCCACTAAAAGGCACTAGAAGGGCTTGAAGGATATTCTGCGCTACTTGCAAGGTAGCAAAGATCTAGGTCTGTTCTACAGAAAGAATCAAGATCTAAATCTGGTTGGATACGTAGATGTTGGGTACCTATCAGACCCGCATACAGTAAAATCACAGATTGGCTATGTTTTCTTATATGGTGGAACTACAATATCTTGAAAATCATCGAAGCAAAGTCTTGTGTCTACTTCGACGAATCACTCAGAAATAATAGCTTTATATGAAGCTGCACGGGAATACGCATGGCTTAGAAGAGTGATCAATCATATCCAGCAGTCATGTGGTTTGAATACTACTAACACCCCTACCATTATCTATGAAGATAATGCTGCATGTGTTGCACAAGTGCAGTCGGGATATGTGAAAAGCAACTTAACGAAACATATCAACCCCAAGTTCTTTTATGCTCATGAATTGCATAAAATGAATGAAATAAAGGTAATCCATACCAAGTCATGTGAAAATCTTGCAGATTTATTAACTAGATCTCTCCCTGCATCTAGTTTTGAAAGATGTGTTCGTGGTATTGGGATGATGAGGCTTAGAGAGTTGCATATTTCAGGGGGAGAATTTTCACATAATACCGATATTAAGAATTAAATCTTAGTCAAGAAGATTAAGTGCCCAAAGTTAATCATGAAGATTATATGAAGTATTTTGAGTGGATTGTACTCTTTTTCCCTTAGATGAGTTTTCTTGAAGTTTCTCATGTTAAGGTTTTAACGAGACAATTCATGTAACCATGTCGCGAGCTATGTACTCTTTCTCCCAATTTTTTCCATTGGGTTTTTGGGGAGTTTTGATGAGACATATTCATTTCACGAGAAATACCCAAGGGAGAGTGTTAGGAAACCTGGAGTTTCACAACCGAATGTGGGCCCGTCTCGATCTCTTGAAAGATTCGATTCTATCTCTTAGGAGTTTTTGGCACTATATATACAGGGCAGCACCCCTCATTGTAAACACAGATGAATAAAGAATAGACAGTTTTTCCTCTACGCTTGTGTCTCCTTTTGCAATTGTTCTCTTGAGGGATCGCTGGACTACACCCGGTAGCAGCGGTTTCTCAACAATATGAACTTGCAGACAATGCGGCGGTGTGAGCCACCTGCCATGCAGAGGTGCCCAAGCATTACACACCTCAGCACCTCCTGAGATCTGCGAGAAAATCGGTGAAGAACCTTATGGGGAGGAGGAGGAAGGAGGAGAGGAAGAGGAACACCAGAGCAGGCTCACTTTGTCGCTGGAGTAGGACGAGCAAGTGCGCCGTGGACCGTGGCGTGGGAGGGAAGTGGAGGCAGTTGCGAGCAGGTGAGGTGGAGGGGTCACGACGATTGACAAGGAAAGATTCCCGACCTTCGGAGGCGAGACTTTTTTCCCGTGGAAACGGTGGGGTTTGGGCTGTGAAATCATACATGGTCTTTCAAGCGCGTACCACAATTGGCCTGTGGATTGTTCCCCCTTGGGTTCCCTCCACCGGGAATGGGTCAGGATCCCAGTGGGGTTTGGGCCTCCCAAACGAGCCCGAATAGGGAAGTAAGGACGATCTAAGTACTTTTCTGTATGTATTTTTTTATTTCCTTTCTTCTATCATGCTGTAGATATTGATAGAACAAACTAGCAACATATTGGAGTATTCTTTATTACTTTTTTTGTTATCATCGACATGAATCCAAACTATCGATGATGATCACAAAATGTAGATGAGTTCATGTTTCTTGTTCTCCCTACCATAGAGGGAGGTTCATCATAGCCATCATCTAGTAAGAAATCGATACATACATAAAAACTTTCAGGGGCTTGACGTGTTAAGGAAATCTTAACGGGAGATAAGAGCCTAAGAAAAATGAACTTTCGCATGGAAGTTGATGTTTTTCAAGCTTTGGTCGATAAGTTGTGTGAGAAACAACTACTTACTGATTCAAGAGCTGTCTCAGTAGAAAAGCAAGTGGCTCTATTCTTGTATGCACTAGCAAAAAATGCAAGTAACGAGACCTTGCAATATGAGTTACTCCAGCAATTAAGAGCCATTATATTTAAGAGTTGCGAAATAGAATTGGTCGAACCTCTTCGGGTCATCACGGCCGCCCATAAATTACACCACTGGGAATCTTTCAATCCACCAAGTCAAACGGAAGCCAACCTCCGTCCCTCCCCCACCCCCTCACTACCAGGTGGGCCCTGCAAGCCAGTTCTCTCTTCATCCTCATGTCTCATCGCAAGGGCTATCAACGAGCCAAGCTCGAGCGAGCTTGCCCTATCAGGATCGAGCTCGATAAAAGATCGAGTCGAGCTCGAGCGAGCCTACAATGGCGGCCAAGCTTGGGGACAGACTAGAGCTCAGCTCGAGTTCGGCTCGCTTAAGCTTGATAACGGGAGAAATCTCGAGTAGCTCTTGTCGTCTTGGTTGGTTATTATGACGTGATCATCTAGATAGGCTTGAGGATGACCCCTCCCTTCCAGCCCTGGCAACGCCTCCTTGGGCCTTTTAGATACATAAGGAAAATTAAGAATGTATAGACTTGATAGGGTGATAAACTCAAATAAAAATCGCAATACTCATTAACTCGAGCTTTATCGAATTAGAGCTCGTGAGCCTCACGAGCCTTGGCCCAAGCTCGAGATTGGCTCGTTTGGCTCAAATCAAGCCTATAACAAGTTAAACTCGAGTAGCTCGTGAGCTTCGAGCTTTTTTGATAGCTCTACTTATCACCGGAGTAGAGGAGCAACTGGGCTTGGGGGTTAGGGTTCTGGGGCTTTCGGGTTCGGGTTCGGGTTTGTTCTCTCTCCCCTATACATAGAAATCGGGAGGGAGGTAGGACAGACGGTGGGTGATGCTGTGCCGACAAGGCATCGAGGCGCCATCGCCCGTGGGTGGTGATCGCCAAACGATGGGCCAGGTCTGGGCGGCAGGAGGTGGGCGGCGTGGCAAGGTGACGGGAACACTGTCGACCACAGGTGGAGGAAGGGAAAGGGAGGGTGTGGTGGGCAGTCGCAGCACCGACGAAAGCATTGGCGGTTGCAATGGGTTGTGATACCTCAATTAGAGGTGGGAGCAGCGGTGGAGGGGCTTCGACTGGTGGTAGCTTAGGTGGAAACAAGGGTAGTGATAGAGGGGCTCCGACCGGCTGGAGGTCGAAGAAGGTGGGGTAGGCTACCAAACCACCGCGTACACCACACCACGCTTGAGTTGTGATTTGCACAAAACACTTTGTGCTCAAGCTCACACCCGGTCTTCATCTTGCGAACAAAGCAAAGCCGCGCCGCGCCGCGCCGCCAATGAGGGCAAATCACCAGGGGAGGGATGACACCGCCACTGCGTCGCCGCACTGACTACCGCAAGTAGCTCCTTAGCAAACAAGAGCTGCGGACGTGGGTCCGCCAGGTAACCGAGAATTTGGTGATTCTGCAGTAGGTTTTCTCTTTTCCGTTAATTGGTGATGTTACTGCTATAACGATATATACAATACGTGATAGGTTCTTCATCCAATCTTTATTTAAAAGTTGGGCACAACACTTTTCTGGAAATTGTTTCAGTCGAATCCATCTGTTTTCAATGTTGCAAATCGCTTTTGAGTAATTGGATCCTTACCATCCGTCGAAGAGTTTTCTTGTCGTGTCTATTCATCCGAGTGACTCGTGACTCAAACATATCTCCTGAAAAAAAAAACATACTACTCAAATTTTGTGCCATGCCATATCGCGGTTTTGTGTTTGTACCAAAAAACCTTAAAAAAAATTTGCAAACATTTTGACAAATAAGCCAAAATGGAGAGAAAAAAAAAACACTCCAGAGGCAAAAGGTGAAACCTGTTTTTCTTTAATTATATAAGAGAGGAAAAATTATTAGCCGGGACAAGAATTTGCGTGGCAACACTAGCCAGCCGGCTAGAAAAAAAGCCACTGTTTTTCTTTTTATGAAAGAAAAGACCTTTCTGGTCTTAAGGATGACAAAAATTTAAATAACACGTGGATATTTCGACGCTTTGCCACATTTAATAATGACACTTGGTGATTTGTTACCTATATCACACGAAAGGTATGTTTGTTTTAATTGGAGATTATGAAAAGCAGCTTGCGAATTTTGGATGGTAAAAAGTTATATTGAAAAAAAATGGATTGTATAGTCTGCAGAAGTTGTGAAAATCTGGATTGCTAGATTGTTATAATCTAGAGATTAGATTATTACAAGCTAGATTATAATGATACCTTATTATTTTAATTTGCAGATTGTGAATTAAAATTCATAGTATATAATTGAAACAAACAGAACCTAATATGTGGATCCACTTTGAGCCGTTGACAGTAGGCCACAATGGGTGATCCTAAATTTGGGATTTCTATTTGAATTGTATTTTTTATTATCTCAAAAGGCAATGCAAAGTTGTCTTCGAATTTTAAAAGGAAAATTTAGATATATTTTATTATAAATATTACGGTTTTAAAATATACTATTATAAATTCGGTATACGAAAACATGCCATTATAAATCCGGTATAGATCCAATTTCAAAGATTGGTAATAGCATGGATCCAATGTCAGAATATTTATAATAACATATTTTCACATACCTAATTTATAACAGTATAAGGAGTGTGCGGACGTACATGAAAACGGACACACGTGCAGGCGTTAACCACACCCATATTTATAATGACATATATCTAAATTTCCTTTTCTAAAAACGTACTCTTAATCCAAAAAGCTGTATTCGAACTCGGCCCATAAGTCCGATTAGGAACTCGAATGCCCAGGTTGCGCCTTGAGAGAGAGAGAGGGAGAGAACGGCGCGACCGCTCGAGTTCGGGTCCGCGTCTTGCGAAGGAAGCAAAGCCTCGCCTGCGCCGCCGCCGAGGTTAGATCGCCGGAGGAGGGAGGGATGGCCGAGGGCGGGGAGGACGCAGCCACCGCGGGCCGCCGCGCCGCGGTTACCGACCACCGCAAGAAGCTCCTCAGCTGCCGGGAGCTCGAGACGAGGGTTAAGACAGGTACCTTGGATGGCCCGCCCGTTCGATCTCAAAGGGTGGCTGGGTCTCTAGGCCGGGTTCCGAGGCGTTCGTCGCGGCGGAAGATCTGATTTTTATGGTACATGGGTGCGCGCTAGGGTTTTGGTTCGCTCAATTCGGGTTCGGGGGCGGTGTACTTTGGCGGTTTAGCCTGTTTTAGGGTTTTGCTTTTGTTGATGGTTCTTGGTTAGGGTTTTGGGGCGCGCTAGACCTCGTTATTTTGGTTTCTAGTTGCTTGCTAAGGTAGTGATGTTCGGCGGGTAGAGTGGTTTAGGTGAAATTTGGTAGTTTTTACAAGATGGGGAAAAAAGAGATATTTTTTATGAATTGACATACTGGTATTCGTGTTGATTTGTGGATTGGGATGCTAGTGTTTGGTGATTCCTTGGTAGGTTTGCTCTTTCGGTTAGTTGGTGATGTTACTGCCAAGAACGGTATAGGTAGTGCTGGTATTTTGTTTAGGCTGTTGATTCAGTAACAGTAATTGGCTGCGGATGCTGCGGTTGGTCCTGCTGAAGATATGTGGGTAGTCAACCGGAGGTTATTTTGGAGTTCATTTTTTTGTGTGTATGAACTATTTCATCTTCTTTCATAGTCAGTGATTGAGATTCTAGGTAGGCACTCTCTCTTCCACGGTAGGATCCTAATTTTGTGTTGTTTAGTGTCAACGAGGTCATATTTTGTTGAACTCCTTTAGTCATGTTTTATCTTTTGGTAATCTGAGAGCAGCTCCATCGAGCATGCTGTGCTAGTAAATTAATTTAGGAAGATGGTTATGCATTATTGTAGCTCTTCAAAACTATGTACCAAAATACTATGTTTTATCGTGTACTGAGATTGATTCCAGCCTTCTTCTAGTTTGTTATTTGTGCCTTGTGGTGCTGTTGACATGGTGATGGACTTATGATTATATGGACTCTGTCTTTTCTTTCCTGGATATGTTACATCAGTGGATGGTCTTTCTTCTGGCTTCACATTTGTAGCTTATATTCTTTTATGTCGGTACAATAAGTTCAATGTGACATGGTTTTGCTGTGCTTATAACATGTGCAACTTAAAAGGTGTAACAGAAGACATTTGCTTATTGATAGGATTTAGTTATACTTTTGTTTTTTGTGATGAATTTGTTTATTTGCATTCAGGGAGGGAGAACCTGGCAAATGCAAAGAAAGACTATGGAAAAACTGAAGATGATCTCAAATCGTTCCAAAGTGTGGGCCAAATCATTGGCGAGGTGCTCCGGCCTCTGGACAATGAACGATGTAAATGAAAATGCCTTTTCTCATTGATTTCTTAGCAAAATAATTTTGCAGGAATGATGCAATATAGTTGGTGTTATATCCCTGACTATCAATTCTATTTCATTGCATATTTTCTTATTACAGCATGAATTACAACATGAATTTTAACTCATGCAAAAGACTTTTTCTTTCTTCTCAACTTATTAATAATTTACATGGTTATTTCAAATCAACTGAAACCTTTCTTTCTTGAAGTTATCGTCAAGGCCAGTAGTGGACCACGCTATGTTGTTGGCTGCCGAAGCAAAGTTGACAAAGAAAAGTTGACAGCTGGTACACGAGTTGTTCTTGACATGACAACGCTTACCATCATGCGCACTCTGCCACGAGAGGTATATGGGTGCTACAGATTGCTCATTTATGTTTTGGTTGATGACTTTTCTAAACTTCAGTTTGTGTGGTTGGGGGTCTATTTGCAAATTTAATAAACTTGGACATTACTGATACTGTATGCAATATTGTACTTATTCCTGCTTCTCAGGTTGACCCTGTGGTTTATAACATGCTACATGAAGATCCAGGCAACATTAGTTACTCAGCTGTAGGTGGATTGTCGGATCAAATAAGGGAACTCAGAGAATCCATTGAGCTACCGCTTATGAATCCAGAATTGTTTCTCCGTGTCGGGATTAAGCCTCCGAAGGTAAATTCAAGAAACAGATATATGCTTTGGAATACCATATCATGCAGTTAGCTCAAATAGATGACAGTGCATTTTCATAATCCTGGTGTGTACTAAATGTTCCTTATTCAAGGGCGTACTACTCTACGGTCCACCTGGAACTGGGAAGACACTGCTAGCTAGAGCCATCGCTAGCAATATTGATGCTAATTTTTTGAAGGTCTGGATATTTTTATTAGTAGTATTCACATATATTGAGCCTCTGATTTCTTTTACTGACATGCACTTTTTAAACAGGTTGTGTCAAGCGCGATCATTGACAAGTATATTGGTGAAAGTGCACGCTTAATTCGTGAAATGTTTAACTATGCACGTGAGCATCAGGTTAGTCTTGTTTGCCTGTATACCTATAACCATCCTGATTCTTTCATTTATTTTGGGAAAAATGTCAGAAACATAGTGAGCAAAAGCTAATTATCTTCCTGCATCGTTTTCAAGCCATCCTTTTTTTCTCCATTCTAATATAGTTTGCCAATGA
Source organism: Phragmites australis (assembly GCF_958298935.1). NCBI lineage: Eukaryota > Viridiplantae > Streptophyta > Magnoliopsida > Poales > Poaceae > Phragmites > Phragmites australis. The sequence continues at coordinate 30,312,400 of NC_084928.1, forward strand.
ACTATGAGATAGCTATAGAGAGGTTCAAAAGGCAAACATAGAAGAAATAAGCTACTTGTACAGAGCATCTCCAGCTCTAGATGTACATTGCCAAAAACAAACCAGGAAACAGCCTTTACATCAGTTACTATGCACACCTAGCTCAAAAAAGAAAATCAGACCCATGGATACATTTTCTACCTTGTTTAACTCAAAGTAGGTAATGTCATAATCAGTCCATTGTCATTGCTCTTAAGTATTGTCTTTGGTTCAATCTCTTTGCCTAGCCATGCATTATCTTCATGGATGAAATCGATGCTATCGGTGGCCGAAGATTTAGCGAGGGCACTAGTGCGGATCGTGAGATTCAAAGGACATTGATGGAGCTTCTAAATCAGTTAGATGGTTTCGAAGAGCTTGGGAAGGTATGCTTCTTCTGTATAATGATATTAACAATGGGTAGTCATGTCAATTGCCTGCTAATTGTTTTATGTGGAAGTGTGTTCATATCTTCTGACCAGTCCATGTTGACATGAAATATTTTTCTAGATTCATTTTGTCAGAGTTCTCAATTTTGAAAGTTACATTGAACTATACTCCACATAAGCTGTGGCCTTGGTCCATGTCTTTAGGAGTTCATATTGCATTTGTATGTTGCAACTATCTAAGCGGTTCAAATTTAGAGAATTAAATTTGGTTATTCCAATTGATCCTTCTGTCTACCTACAGTAGTCGCAAAGAACACATTTACATGATCAACCCATGGTAATTGTGTCTTGCTTGCCTAGATGCTGAGTTTTTAGTGGGCAGTTGATAACACATTAGCTCAGCTGCAGTTTTTTGAGGTGTGGAGTTAGAGTTTTAGTGTAGACCCTTGGCAAGTTTGAGATGATGCTGGTCCTAATATTGCGATGTCTATGTGCAGTGACTTGCACAATGTTTAACAAGAATGCTCTTGCTTATATAGGTGAAAATGATCATGGCAACAAACCGGCCTGACGTTTTGGATCCTGCACTCCTCCGGCCTGGGCGGTTGGACAGGAAGATAGAGATCCCGCTGCCGAACGAGCAGGCGAGGATGGAGGTCCTCAAAATTCATGCAGCTGGTATTGCCAAACATGGCGAAATTGATTACGAAGCTGTCGTGAAACTGGCTGAAGTGAGTTGATCTTAGTTAACCTATCTAACACCTCAACATGCTTTCCACCATCTCCCGGATCCTATCTCATGCTGTCCATTCCAGGGCTTTAATGGTGCCGATCTGCGCAACGTCTGCACTGAAGCTGGTATGGCCGCCATTCGAGCGGAGCGTGACTACGTCATTCACGAGGACTTCATGAAGGTGGGCTTTTGCACCCTAGCTATCCATCTTTTGTGTACCTGTCACAGGGGAGCTTATTGCTGACCATGCCTCCCTTTCCGATGAAATGGTGGTTTCAGGCGGTGCGCAAGCTGAACGACGCCAAGAAGCTCGAGTCTAGCGCGCACTACAGCGCAGACTTTGGCAAGGAGTGAAGGGGGTGATCTGATTCAGATAGTCTGGTCGTAGTTGCGAGGCCATTTTCTTCGACCTCGCGGGGGAGCCGTCGTCCTGACGCTATCGGAGCATACATGTATCTTCGTTATTTATTTTTAGATTCCAGGATCGATGTGGCTGCAACTAGTTTGGTGTACACGCCAAATGCAATCTGAAACTGATCACCTTGAGAAACATTCAGACAATAGCTGATCTTACATGTGCATTGTTTGCTTCTCTCCTGTGTTTGGTACTCGTTTTGTTCTCGCTTCTTTCCTGGAGATGTTCTCAGAGTCTTGCATGAGGAAAGCGGGCCATGACACGTGGGGCCCACTTGCCAGTGACGTGCGCCGTTCGATTGGCACCTGGTTCCTTATCCATGCCAGCCCCCCCTCCTATTTTTGGAGAGGTGAACCTGAAGCAGCCCATGCAGCACGGAGGCCACTCCTCCCAGCGCTCCATCCCCTCGTCGATCGGACGGGCCCGTCAACCTCCCATCCTCCCTAGCACGAATCTCGAGGCGCAGCGAAGGCTCAAAATCAAACTAGCGAGTAACTCGGGCGCGGGCAAACGTCGTCCTCCTCCCTCCCTCCCTCCCTCCCTAGTGACCAACGATTCCGAACCAGCCAGAAATCTCTGCCCAAAGAAATTTCGCTTTCTTGATCCGTCCTTGCATGCCTCCTAGAAATTTCGTTTCTTGATCCGTTATTGCCTCGATTTCGTCGTATGTCGCGCGAAAATCTTTGGACAAGAGAGTGATGGACAATAAGTGGGCTTGGTTTTGATGGTCGTTGCCGGGATCCTCGCATGACAAAGTCGGAGAAGAGCGCGTCGGCGGAGGCGGCGAGCGCTCGGCGGATCACCCCGATGAAGCTGCTGGTGCGCGTCGTGGAGGCGCGCGGGCTCCCGGCCGTCCACGTCGACGGCTCCAGCGACCCCTTCGTGAAGCTGCAGCTGGGCAAGCGGCGCGCCAAGACGGCCGTGGTCAAGCGCAGCCTGGCGCCCGCCTGGGACGAGGAGTTCAGCTTCCTCGTCGGCGACGTCGCCCAGGAGCTCGTCGTGTCCGTGCTCAACGAGGACAAGTACTTCAGCAACGACGTGCTGGGCCGCGTCCGGGTGCCGCTCGCCCGGGTCATGGAGACCGACGACCTCTCGCTCGGCACCGCGTGGTACCAGCTCCAGCCCAAGAGCAAGAAGTCCAAGAAGAAATGCCGCGGTATCATCGCAGTTGCGCGGCTTTTCAACCTTCTTCTGCTCTCTCCTTTCTCGCTGCGCAATGCAAATTAATGAGCAGTTTCTTGCAATCTTGCTGGATTTGCTTGCTGAATGCTGATCGAAGCTTGTGTGTGTGAGCAATCATGATCGAGCTAGCTGCATGAACAAGTATATGTTCCAGGGATACGCAACACAAGAAATAATAATGCAATATCCAATCGTTTGATCTTTTTCTCACCAATTAACTGTTTCCACAGTTTTATGTAGAAATTTTACACAACTCCATTGAAAATCAGATTATGATTTTGTAGAATTGCTTTTGTCATAAACTTAAATTCCAGCAGGAGTGTAATCATGAGATCGTTTTGTTTTCTTCCATTGCAGGAGAGGTTTGCCTGCGCATTTCGTTGTCTACAAGAACCCATGTCTCTGATGAATCGCAGAGTGTTCCACATCATACTTCAGATGACTTGGCATCCAGCTCAGACAGGTCAATTGATAATAAAGATGCAACTTTATCAACAACCAATAGCTACATCGACCTATCAGCCGTTGCCAGCATGGACCGAGCATCGCACAGCAGTTTCGAACGATTAGCGGATGCAGACCAACCAACCCGTAGCAGCACTGAACAAGCAACCACTGAACCCGGAGCAGCTGCTGACAATGATGCAATGGCGAATCCATCATCAGTGGTAGAGGTCTTGTCTCGCTATTTCTTCGGGAGACCCGTCGAAGCTGCTGCGCCTTCTCTAGCATCAGACACCGAGTCAGTTGATCAGTTCCAAGAGTCAAAGATGTGCTCTGAAGATCGTGAAACCCCTGAGAAGGGCACATCATCAGAGTCAAGCCTTGATGAGCTACTGAAAATCATGGAGTCAAAAGATCAAGGGTCTGAAATGCCTGGAAACTTGCCTAGTGGTGTACTAATCGATGAATCTTATGTTGCTGCACCGGCTGAGTTGAACTCCCTCTTGTTTTCGCCAAATTCAGATTTCTGGCCAGCAGTGGCAGAGCTTCAAGGAACAAGTGGGTTTCAGATTGAACCGTGGAAACTTGAAAATAATGATAATTGTTTACAAAGAAAATTAACATACACAAAAGCTGCAAGCAAGTTAGTTAAAGCTGTGAAAGCCACAGAAGAGCAGAAATACTTGAAAGCAACTGGAAATTCTTTCGCAGTGTTCTCTGTTGTTAGCACTCCTGATGTTCCCTGTGGAAATTGTTTCAAGGTAGAGATACTGTATTGTATCACACCAGGTCCCCAGTTATCATCCGAAGAACAAACATCGCATCTTACTATAAGCTGGCGGGTAAACTTTGTTCAGAGCACAATGATCAAAGGAATGATTGAGAATGGTGCCAAACAAGGCATGGCAGAAGGCTATGCACAATTTTCTGAAGTACTGTCCCAGAGGCTTAAAGTAGCTGAGCTTGATGATGCTAATTCGCACAAAGAAAAGATTTTAGCTTCATTACATGCACAAAAAGAAACAGGCTGGAGGTTGATCGTCCGCTTTCTTGGGAACTTTACATTCATATTCTCTGTTGTCATAGCACTATATGTTATAGCCCACCTTCATTTATCCAGCCCCGGTGTGATGCACGGGCTTGAATATTTTGGCCTTGACCTTCCAGATTCAATTGGGGAAGTTGTAGTTTGTGCAGTTTTGATTCTTCAGGGACAGAATATTGTCAAAGTAATACGGCGCTTCTTAAGTGCATGGAAACAAAGAGGTAACTATCTCAAGTCAGTGTCATTCTCTACTCTGAAATTCTTGTACATTAATATATATATATATATATATATATATTTATCTTTATGAATATATTGATTAGCTATTTGTATTGTAAGAGTGAATGCACTGTTCCGAAGAGGACATCAGGTGTACGGTCACAAAATAGCCATTTTTATTCTACATACTTGTTTTGATCTTGCAGTGCTATTTGATTCCATTTATAGTTTCACTTTGGTTAACATATTGACTCCTTTTCTTGTATTAGGTAGTGATCATGGGGTCAAAGCTCATGGTGATGGTTGGTTGCTGACTGTTGCGCTTATTGAGGGCACTGGTATAACAGCTGCTGGTTCATCTGACTTATTTGATCTCTATGCCATTTTCACATGCAATGCAAAGAGGAAAACAAGCTCAATTAAATTTCAGACACCTGATCCAAAATGGAATGGTTAGTTTCTTTCCACTTCCCTTTTGTTTCTTTGTTCATTTTGCTAGTACAGCAGTCCCACTGGAACTGGCCTTTTGTATCACGCATCTGAATCATTTGATACTTGCCTTTCTAGAGATATTCGAATTTGATGCTATGGATGATCCTCCGTCAAGGATGGATATTGCTATTTATGATTCAAGTGCACCATGTAATGAAGCTCCCATTGGTCACACAGAAGTGAATTTTCTGAAAAACAATTTGTCAGATTTAACTGACATATGGCTTCCTCTTGATGGAAAGTGTGATCAAGCAAGCAACCCTAAACTACATTTGAGAATATTTTTGAACAACTCGAGGGGGACTGAAGTTGTCATGAATTACCTTGCAAAGATGGGGAAAGAAGTTGGTAAGAAGGTAAGGAATTGAGCAGTTTTTTTGTGAGATGCTCATCACTATATTCTGCTGTTACAATAATGTAGAACATATTATGCAGATAAATTTGCGGTCAGCCCAAACAAATGCTGCGTTCCGAAAGCTATTTGTACTCCCTCCAGAAGAGTTCCTCATCGATGATTTCACCTGCCATCTAAAACGGAAGATGCCACTTCAGGTTGTTAGGGTTTCCTTGTTGTTTGTCCTCTTTGTTTGAAATGGAACCTCCAAGTGGTTTCTTAAGTGTAGAGTGATTTATTGAATGTTGTGGTAGATTGCATACGTTGCCTGACATAATAATTTTATTGATTAGACAATAGAAGGAAGATCTTTGTTTTCGGCAAAGAAGACCCATAAATTTGTGTACCATTGTGAATAAAAGCTACAGTGTTGCACTGCTTGATGGTTCATTTGACTTCGCCGATATCTATATTTTCCCTTTCCCATTTGTTGATGTCAATATATTATAAAAATACTGATATCTTTTTTTATACAGGGGCGCCTCTTTTTTTCTCCAAGAATAGTTGGATTTTATTCTAACATATTTGGACACAAAACCAAGTTTTTCTTTCTGTGGGAAGACGTTGATGACATCCAGGTTATCCCCGCTACACTGTCGATTGGTAGCCCGTCGTTAATGATCATCCTTCGAAAGGAAAGAGGTTCAGAAGCAAAACATGGTGCCAAGGGAACAGATCATCATGGAAGACTCAAATTCCATTTCCAATCTTTTGTTTCGTTCAATGATGCTTACAGGTAGCTTCCATTTGTTCTCTTTTAAAAATCCAGTGAGACATTTAGCATAAAGATATCTTTTGTTGTTTATATCTTGCTTTGAGGAGTTATTGATTACATTGACGCATCTATCAAATGGCAACTTGATGTTCATGGATTATTGTTGAATGCTGAAACCTGGCTACATTATATTAATTTTTTTAGGAAAATGGCATAACTGATGTTAAGGTTCTTATACACACACACAAAACTCCTGAATTCTTTCGACTAATATAAAACCATTTCTTAGGCTCTTGATCTGATTACTGTTGCTCCACTAGCACCACTTATCGAAGTATTCTGCTACTTCGCTAATGAACATATCGCATCACGAAACCTTTATCTGACAGAATAATTACGGCAATTTGGAAAATTCGAGCACTTGGCCCGGAACAGAAGGGGGAGGTAATGGAAAAAGATGAACCGAAAGAACTTCAGTCTGAAGAAGGCGGATCCTTATTCACCCATGCAGACGTCAAAATGACCGAAATATTTTCGTCAGTTCTTTCTGTAGATGTGAGTGTCGCTTTTACCCTAAAAAGTGCACGTATGAGCTTGACAAAAATGGTGTTGCACAACACATGGCCTGTTTTGAGCTTTTGCAGGTTGAGTCCTTGATGGAGATGTTTTCAGGAGGTCCCCTGGAACACAAAGTGATGCAAAAGGCCGGTTGTCTGGACTACTCTCCAACAGAATGGGAACTTGTAGGATGCAATATCCAGCAGCGGCAAACCAGCTACAAATTCGACAAAACCTTGTCTCGGTACGGAGGGGAAGCGACCACCACTCAGCAGAAGTATACCCTGGTGAACCGAGATGGCTTGGCCATTGAAGAGGTGATGACCCTACAAGGTGTTCTACTGGGAGACTACTTCAGTGTAAGATATACATCATTTATTCTGCTTTCTTTTGGAATTGGAAATTTTGTGTCTTTCTTTTCACTTTGAAATATGATTTGTTTTAGAGTTTCTGACTCTTCAAATTAAACAACTTAGCTAGAAATATGAATCTGATTTAGACAGTATCAACAAGTACTTTTTTTTTCCTCCCATTGTTTTTACTGAACTGGTACTTAAAATCATGTGGTCATGCAGCTCCAGCTGAAGTACCATATGGTGAACGTGCCATCGAAACCAAATACCTGCAATGTGCAGGTTTTGTTGGGGATTGCCTGGTTAAAGAGCACCAAGCAACAAAAGAAGGTCACGAAGAATATCATCTCCAATTCATCAAATAGATTGAAGGAACTCTTTGCTGAACTCGAGAAGGAGCTCACATCAAGAAACGGTAGCCTTCTCAAATGCATCAAAAAGAAAGTCCCAGTATTGCTTAAATGTTACCAGTATCACATAAATGTTATAAATGCAAAATAATTCATATCAAAGCGATTGCATGGAGTATCCTAAAATCTAAACTATCATAAAAGTAGGAACCGACGTAATATGTTAGTTTGCTGTCAACTGAGTTAATTATTAGTTCCAGTGTATAAAGTAAATGAAAATGAACCTGGTTTAAATTTTGCACCCTGTTATTAGAGAATAAACTTTATTTTCTTGATCTCTAAACTAATGATGATTCTTTAATATTGGGCAAGAATGACATCGATTTATTTTCTCTGTGCAACGAGTTTTCAGGTGCAAGCTAACATTTGTACAGCACCAAAAGTAGGTTGGCCATTCCATCAATCAAATGTGCTTGAAGAACCCAGCAGAGATGAGATCTCTTCCTGTTTGCGGTGTCACATGCTTCGGCTAAAAGTGACATTGCCGGTGGAGCTTCGGCTAAAAGTGCTTCAATGTAAATAGATTTTCAGAAACCCTTCATAGGAAGTGGTGCAGAGTGGTATATGCCCAGCTGACATATACTACACACATGGTATAGTTAAAGGAAGCTAATTTTCATTCAAGGAGGTTTTGCTCAATGCCACGTCAATCTCATGTAAAACAGGAAAAGTGGGAAATATGTAAGATCTCATTTGGAGTATCCTTTGCCCTTTCTTTTTTTTTTTGGTCGAAATCCCAAGTTTAAAGAAATACGTTGTTCACTTCGAAAAACAAAAGAAATACGTTGTGATGGAATTCATAAAGAAATGTAAAACATGATATTTCAGCTAAAAGTATTTGGAGGGCTGCCGTAGTTCCTTAAAAAAATATTTGAGCTAATGTGAAAATCTACCAAAATTAGTAGACGTTAGTGACTCATAAGTCACTGCCTCTTTGGTTGTTGTTGTTCTTGCCTCCATTAATTAATCAGCAAAGTTTCTGCCACATTTTCAGAAAAAAGGGACCTAATGTTTGAACAAAAAAAAATAGAAAATTATTTCATGAATTTCAAAGTAATTTTTGCAATATAAAAGAGTTCATAGGAGAATTTCTTATAGAACTCCAATTCTATAATATTGCCACCAAAATACTTTGTTCTAAGGACGGCTCTGAAATGAGAAGGGCCCATTTTCTTGAAAATGCGCGCCTCATGTGAAAGTCAAACTTAACCTTGTCTACAAGACATGAAATGGACAAATTATGTTTGAAGTGCACTGTTCACTAAGTATTTTTTAACAGAGATTAACTCAGCTTATATTGAAAGCCAAATAACGTGTTCATAACAGCAACAAATGGAAAAAAAAAAACAGACACAAACCAGATTACAGCTGGGGGCGCTAGTAGGCAAGATAGCCAAGTCCTAAAGGAACCCAAGTAGCAAATATATAGGTCGACTTATTACATATCGTAAACGAATGCTCCAGGTCAGAACTCGCAGACATAAGAAGCTGGGCCCTTGGCCGGAGTGAACCTCCGTAACCAATCCTGGACCTGATCTAAGGTATTGCACACCTTAGCCCTGTCATCTTCATTGAGTAGGATGCTCCATTTCTGCACGAATGATACATCGAGGGTCAGCACATCCATAGGCCTGTTGGGGAACTTCTTCTCGATTGCCATTGTGTTTCTTGTCCGCCACAAAGCCCAATCAATCTCTGCAAAAAGAAATAACCCTAGTTTTTGAGAGATTTTAAAATTCTTCGGAAGCCAGCTTGCCTAAGTTAGCTACCGAAGTAGGGAACCCATCCCAGCCAAAGGTATCTCTCAAGGCACTCTAAGCAAATTGTGCCAACACACAACCAAAGAAGATGTTGGTGATATCTTCAGGCCTATTACACAGGCAGCAATTTGTGGCCCCTTTCCAACCCCTCTTCTTGAGGGTTGTGGTTATTGGGACCTTGTTGTGGAGCATTTGTCACAAGAACACCTTAATTCTGAGTGGTATCTTGCAGGCCCATAGTGTCTTAGCGCCCCTGCAAGACATCCCCTCAAAAATTAGGAACTTGTATAAAGACTTGGTAGTAAATCTCCTTGATTTATCCAGAGTCCAAGCCACATCATCCTCGTTATCACTGAAATGGATATCATGTAGCTTGCATGACAGCTCCTCCCATTGGAGCCTGTCACCTGTGGTCAGACTCCTTTTAAATTGCACCTCCCACTCATTGTGCCCCAACAATATGAGACAATAGCATCTGGGTCAACGCACAGGTCAAACAAGGCAAGAAATTATGTTTTTAAAGGAGTCTCTCCTAATCACACATCTCTCCAGAAGGAAACCTTATTACCATTATTAACTGTATAAACAACACCCCATTGAAATAAGTGTTTGACCTTATGCAAGCTTTTCCAAAACTGAGAAACACCTCTCTGTCTGGATGTGAAAAAGTTGTCATCTGGCATATATTTGGCCTTGAGCAGCTTATACCAGATGTCCTCAGAGCTAGAAACAAACTTTTAGATCCATTTGACCAGCAGACATTCATTCATTATCTGAGTGTTTAGGATACCAAGCCCCCATACTTTTTAGGTCTGGATATGGCTACCTATTTTGCCATATGATATCTGTTCACATCTTCTATCCTTCTCCAGAAAAATCTTGACCTAACTGTATCCATTTTCCTGTGTACCCTCTTAGGAAGAAGATAGAATCCCATGTTGTACATAGGTAAGCTAGTTAGGTAAGAGTTTGTCAAAGTCAACTTGCCTCCATAGGTTAGGTTTTTGCCCTTCCATGGGTCTAGTCTTTTGATCATCTTTGTTAGAATCTCATTTGAGGCGGTAGCTCCTAAATGGTGGTCTGAGATAGTAATACCCAAGTATTTCAAAGGGAGCTAACCCAGCTTGCAGTTGAGCATGTTTGACACCCTTTCCTGCTCATCCTGATTCATTCCAAAAGCAAAAAACCTCACTTTTGTGGAAATTAATCTTAAGTCTAGAGAGCCATTCAAAGCAGTACAAGATGATTTTAAGATTGAGAATAGAGCTATCAGAACCATCAATCATCAAGATTATATCGTCAGCATATTGGATGTGGGTGATCCCACCTGGAATCAGATGGTCAACAACCCCTTTGAACATGCCCTTGGCTGAAGCTTTGTTTATCAGAACATCCAGGACATCAGCTGCAATGTTGAAAAGCAAAGGTGATAGGGGCCCCCTTGTCTCAAACCCTTGTAAGTTCTAAAGTATGCTCCTCTCTGGCTATTGATATTAATGCAGACTCTGCCCTCCTTGACAGATTGCATGACCCAATCTATCCACCTAGGAGGGAATCCTTTCCCTTTCATGACTTCATCCAGAAAATCTCACTTTACCTTGTCATAGGCCTTTTTGAAGTCAATTTTCATCAACATCCTTTGCTGCCTTGTTCTTCTTAATTCATGTATAATTTTATGGAGGATCACAACTCCCTCCAAAATGTTCCTACCCTTAATGAATGCAGTTTGGTTTGGGCCAATAACCTCCTTGGCTACTGATGTCAATATATTGTTGAGGACCTTGGTGAAGCCCTTGTAGTCTATATTGAGTAGACATATATGCATGTATTGCTTGATGGTGTTGGCCTCCTTGACCTTAGGGATCAGATTTATGACACCATAATTGATTCTTTTCATATCTATCCTTCCTGAATGAAGGTCATTGAACATGTCAAAGATGTCCTTCTTGATCCAGTTCTAGAAGACCTTAAAGAAGGTAGCAGTGAAACTATTTTGGCCAGGGGCAGAGTCCTCTTTCATGCTCCTGAAGGCTTCCTCAATTTCTTGAGTAGAGAAAGGCCGAACCAAGATGTCTGTGGCCTCAGTTCTCAGTCTGTTATGGTTGTCCCAGAAAGATTCATGCAACCTTAGCCCCTCTCTAGTATCAGAACCAAAGAGTTTCTTGTAGAAGTCATAGATGTGAACCCGAATTTCATCTTGAGAGTTGATCTGACCTTACTCAGTTTTCATAGGCAGGATAAGATTCTTTCTCCTTCTCCCATTGGCCAGCAGATGAAACAATCTTGTGTTGTTGTCACCCTCTTTGATCAAGGTCTTTCCACCTTTTTGTTTCCATTGAATTTCCTCCATGGAAAGAATTGTCTCAATGCTTTTTTTCTAAATTGTATCTAAGCTCCCATTCCTCCATAGCTAGTCCCTCTAAGTCTGCCTTATCACCAAGCCTGTCAAGTTGTCCCAGCATCTCATATTTATTTTTTATCTGCTCCCCCATATGTTGTCTATACCAACCTCTCATAAATTGCCTGATATCACATAGGCTACCATGCCATGTATCCATAGAGTAGCTATTATCAGGTCTTCTTACTTTCTTCTCCAGCCAGCTTTATTGAACAAGATCCTTGAAATTGTCATCTAAGAGCCACTGTCTCTCAAAGGTGAAATATTTGCACCTCTGTATCCCAGCCTCCTCTAAATCCAAACAAATAGGATTGTGATCTGAGCCAACCCTAGTCAGATTTCGTGCATGACATAAGGGGAAGTGTTGCTCCCAATCACTGCACATAAGAAACCTATCAAGGTTCACCATTATTGGAGAGAGTTGTTTATTAGTCCAGGTATATTTGGCTCCAGATATTTTCACTTCCCTTAAGTGAAATTTCCAAATAAAATTATTGAAGAGATCCATCAAATTCTTATCAATGTTGTCAGTGTTTTTGTCCCGAGCCTCTCTGATGAGGTTGAAGTCCCCTCCCAAAAGGAGAGGCAGTGACACCCTATCACAGATTTCCTCCAATTCACAAATAAAGTCTTGTGACTTGTTGTGATTTGCAGGACCATATACTGTGATGAACTCCCATCTGAGGTTGGTGATCCTCATTCTCATAGTAATTTGGATACATAATTGATGGACCACACATTGCTCCAATTCCAGCAAGTCTTCCTTGACTCCAACGAAAATCCCTCCAGAATGTCCCTGGGCAGGGAGGACAGTCCAAGCAAAGTTCTCACTCCCTGCAATTTCTTTAAAGTCCTTTGCTGTGAAGTCCTTCTTCACAGTCTCCTGGATCCCTATGATATCCAGCTTTTCCTGCATAATATAGTCTTTTGTCTGTTTTCTCCTTACTCGCGTGTCTAACCCCCTAGCATTCCATAGTAGGACCCTCATTTGAGTTTTTTCTTTGGTCTACCTCTCCCTTTTTTTTGGCACACGTCCACTCCTTGTGGCATAACCTGTTCCTGTGTCTATGACCTCCATGATCACATCCTGCTCAAGGTCATCTACCCTTGAGGCTTCCCTGTCACTTTGTTTTTGAAGAAATGCTTTATAATTTGCCTCTGCAATCTTAGCCATAGCTACTTCCTCAGATTTAAAAACATCAATTTGAGTATCAATGCTATCAACTACTAAGTATAATTCAAGGATTTAGCAATATACTCATCAGAGGAATTATTTAGAATAACGAACTAATTGGGTGAAAGAGAAGTACCCACAGTTGAGTTTTTTTGCTGAGCTCTTTTTATAGCTTTAACTTGAATGGGAATTCCATCCCTAAAAATTCTGGAGCTTGCCCTGGTGGTCATTGTTGGGCCCTTCTTCTTGGGAGTTCTGTTCTTTGCTTTTTTGGGACATCAACCCAACCTTGGGAGTCCATACCTTAAAATGAGGTTTGGTTGACGTTTCCATACCTCGTGAATTATAAAAACTTAGCCAAGTTTCGTAGGATGTGTCCCCTTTTTGAGAATGAACGGCGGAATATGTAATATATCGAGGAATACACAAAATAAACTGTGGTTATAATCTCATGTAGATACATGTGAATTTCTACCGTTAACGCATAACTATCTGCATCAATATTTACTCCATTTTAACATATAGTTGTAGAGTTGGGAACCGAGTGCTTCCACGGTTGGTAGAGGGTGCCGTTGAGCACCTTGTCTGCCTAGGCTGAAATTTGTATGTCCACCTTCTCAAGTGAACGCCAAAGCTCCTGGCATTATTATTTTTTTTTAAAAATCCGGCATTCAATTTACTGGAATTCATCATGTCAATATAGTTGTCCATGGAGAAAATCGAAAGTGTTGTTTTTCCTGTCAAGATACATCAATACGTTTAGGATATGCTAGCGCAAAAAGAAAAATTGAATTCTGTATTGTGCAAACCGAAATTCGATCCCTAACTTACACATTATCCACAATGTAATACTTTTTCCGTCAAAACAAGCGCTTTGCAGAACCCAAATATAAAGTGACCCCAAAAATAGTGGCCTCATGCCAGTTCAGTAGCTGGGTCATCCACATGCATGGATCTGATCCACAAGTATAGTACATGATAAAAATAGTTTTTCTTTGCCTTTAAATAGAGTACTGCAGTGATAAAATCACTCTCTTTGATCCCCCTCTCCAATTTGTTTCTACTAATTTCTACATCCCATAGAGTAATTTAACTTGGGTTGAAATAAGGATAATAGCTAGAGCTAGTTGTTTAACTCCATATATTGCTTGATTCCGATATATACAGGTAAATCTTATGCTTCTTCCTCTTCTTTCTGTTTTTTTTCTTTTATTTTGGTGTAACGTGTTCGTGGCATTCTTGCGCCGGTTCGTGGTGATCATTTTTGTGCAACGGGGATCAGGTTGATATCGATCGACGACACCGGCCAAGATCGTGGCGCCGCTCGTGCGCTCAGCATGGGGGATCATCTGCAGCTGCACCGGCCGGCGGCGATCGAGGAGCTCCCGGCGCCGGAGTTGACGAAGAAGTCCCTCCACGTCCACGCCGGCGCCGCGCCGGGGAAGCACGTTTCCACCGGCACCGCTGCCTCGCACGAGGCGCCGGCCGTGAGCACGCCGCGGACGGCCCCGAAGCACCACCTTCCGGCGAGTCCCAGGGCGTGCCTCTGCTCGCCGACGACGCACGCCGGATCGTTCCGGTGCAGGCTCCACCGCGGCATCGCTGGCGGGCTCGGGCTCGGCGGCTCCGTCGGCGCCGGGCTCCACGAGATGGCCAAGAAGCCCGGCGTATGATGACGCGACGCGATCGCACGCACGTCGTCGTCATGCATGCATGCATAAGTTGATCGGTTGGCGACAAATTTTAGCCTCTCTTTCCCTTCCTCCTTTTTCTTGGTTTTCCCCCTCTTGTTTTCTCGTTATACAGGGGAAGGGGAAGAGATTTTTTACTTGTGTGCCTCCTTTCCCTGTAACGATCGAGTTGCCACACCAAACAACCGCACCAAACCGGTAAACTTCGTTGGTCTAAAAAACCTTGTTAACTATTAACTTCGTATTGTAAGTATATACGAAAGAAAATTTTCTATATACCACTGAAACTAAAGAATATTTTCTATATACCACTGAAACTTATAGGGCTCGTTTGGTACAGCGCCCTAGCACGTCCTAGCACAAGGGTCCTGTTTAGTTTGGTGAGCCTATACATCACCCGTGCTCCCGCGCCCACGGTAGTGCATTTTCACATCCACACACAGACGAAACCGTGAAGATCGATTTTTGCGCCAAACTTTTGATTAGCCAATAGATTGGCAGGGTTAGCTGGGACTCAATCAAACACGCCCATACTCTTCCATTCTGTATCATCCAGAAAATGATCTTCACTCCGTACCACTAGATTTAGTTTTCACTGTCTTTCTTTGCCACTCACGTCAAATTTCCACCGTTAGTTCTCATATATGGTCATGTCAGTTTTTTTTTTTCTTCAGGAAATGGCCAAATTACCCATAATATTCGTCCATCTCCACAGCGTCGGTCAGGGAGCACGCCACGAATTGAAGACGCCGTCTGCCATCGCGCGAGGACGCCGCGCTCTCCTCCACCCGCCTCAGCACACACACACCAGCTCCACCGCGTCGGCCGGGGAGATCGTGTCGAGGCACTCGCCCATCACCGGAACCCACGCGCGCGGCGATGTTGCACTCCGCCGCGATGCGGTCCCACATGAGGGCGTTGTGCTGCGGCGCCGAGGAAGAGGGCGGGGCCGGGCGGACGGCGAGCTCGGCGACGAGGTGCAGGTTGGGGAGCTTGGTGGGCACTCAGCGTCGGGCAATAGGACTAGGAGGAGCTTGAAAAGGCACTTACTGTTAGAATATTTAGGTCTGATCCATTATATTTTTAGAATAATTCTTAATAAATATCAAATATCCAATAAGTAAATGTAAAGTGTATTTTTTTAGTCTCACCTTGCTAATAGAAGTGAAAAGAGACCAACTTAAAAAAGAGTTATGTCCTCGATCCCCTTAACATATGTAGATGAGAGGATTAAAAAAACATACACGTGAGCTCACTTGCCTCGCCAAGCCAGGCCGTGATCGGGGTGAAGGGCACACGATACCTGAGTAAATGGCGCCCAATACTTGCGCACGATACCTACGCAAGTTCAATTTTCTTTTACAATTTTTATTATTTTGCTGCATGTAAAAATGATCAATATGGTTATATACGGCGAAAATCACATCAGTTAAGAGTCCGATCGTGGCACATCTCAACTAAGAAGTTTGTTCTATATATACCTACTAACCGCCAACACAAAAGAAACACATGAGTTAGGATTTTGTCTCTTTGATGAGCCCATAACTCCTTCAAATACGATCAATACCGTCAATAATCCTCAAATCATACAAGGTCCAATACAATAGCACATGCACGATAATTAGACTACTAGGTGAACTTGTTTCTCGCTGTTCATGCTTCATTGGATGGATCCCTACTAAATTCTTGTGATGTTTTATTGCTTAGGAACATGACAGAAATACTACAACCTTACCTGGACGTCACCCCTCGAAGGCTAAGCCTACTCGGACTCGAGGCTGAGCTCTAGTCGTGGTCGTGATCAAGTCGCAGGACATCATGCCAGTAAAACGAGCATAACTCTCTCATACGAAGTCCGTTTTAGTCAATCTTGAACATTTTGGAAAGTTTACGACGAGCCCTTTCCAATGGATATGAGATCGATCAAATATTCCTTATAGTTTAGTCAAAGTCAAAGAAATAAGGTGTTGCATCACCATTTTGGACTATGTTGGGTTTTGTAATCGTGTCGGGGTCGGAGTCCAGGTTGTGCACGCCTTTTTTTACGGCTGCACAACCCTAGGTCGACATCCTCACATCCTCCTATATATACATAGTAGCCATCGTAGTTTAAGCTTAGGTTTTAATTAGATTATTCTGTTTTATACAGTTTTACCGCTTGTTTGGTTTGTGAAACCCCAACTTAAACACTTCATTGGTAATTAGCAATATTCAGATTGCATCTATTTGTTCTTACTTGTGTTCTCATTTCGTTTGTAGGAAAAGTCTTCTTGGCGAGATCAATCGCGTCTTGGCACGATTGATAACACAGAGTAGTGGTGTAGTGGTTGCGAGGGTTCTCGATCTGTTTTGTTCAGAGCCTTTGTATCATCAGTGTCAAAACTCCACCAATCGACTTATCATATTACATTTCGAAAGATTAGGTAAACACGCATCACTCTTCCTCTTTGTTGCGCCGCCACAGGTAGCGTACTCCATCTCGTTGCACCGGCGATCGGGAGAGCATGTCTCCAGAACTCATCGCCTTTGGGATCCTACATTGGGAGAGGGTGAATAATATTTTTGAAAAGCGCTCGACATGACTACTCATAATATATTTCATCTACGTTCTCTTCCTCATCATCTGTTGCATCGACCGCTCACAATCTGCTTCCTTTACGTCCTTTGCGTTGTCGTCTTCTGCATTGTCATCATGGGAGGACACCGGGCTTGGACTTGAGGTGGACGGACTGGGCTAGTGTTATCTGCCGAATCTAGTCACCCGACCCCTCACCGGAACCGACGCTGCATGAGCGAGACATCAATCTCCAACGTCTGTCTGTCGTGAACAAGCCCATTGTGCCCCCCCCCCCCCCCGCTTCCACCTTCTCTAGTGCAAGGATGTGATGCTCAAGGGCGGAATCCAATGGGTGGTTGGCGGCAGAGTCCAATGGTCGACTTCAGATTCTAATGGTCAGCGACGTGAGCAGGGAGGAGAGGAGAGGGGAAAGTAGCGGGGAGGGGACGGAGGGGGAGAAGAAAGGAGGCAAGAGCATAATGGTCCTTTCATGTCACGGTTAATGGTACTGAAGGTAAGAGTATAAGTTTGAGTAGCCTATAGGAAATTTTCTCTACATGTTATTGCTATGGCATGTTTCAAGAGTTTGAGTTGCATGCTTCGGGGGACATCAGAACAAATAATGCAATTTTTTTTATCAAAGCAGCACAACCATGTGCGACTTTGCGAGACCACGTTGAAAAGAGTTAAAAAAAATGGTCGAAGAGGGACATACTTGCTGTGTAACAAAAATTGCTGGGGACTTCAGAATAAATAACGCAAAAACAAAAAGGTCGAAGAGGGACATACTTGCTGTGTAACAAAAATTGCTGGGGACTTCAGAACAAATAACGCAAAAAAAGGTGTAAACTGTTGAGAGTGGGATTTGAACCCACGCCCTTTCGGACCAGAACCTTAATCTGGCGCCTTAGACCAACTCGGCCATCTCAACCGTTGCAGTTTATCGTCGTATAATAACGTAAGACATACCTGCAGCCATACCTGCTCCTGTCTGCCCGCAAATTATTTACTCACCAGACAGTAATTTGCGTTTCGATTAATCAAAATACGCAAATGGCACCATGCTTATCGTAAAATTAGAAACACTGAACTCTTCCGTGGCGCTTTATTAAAAGGGCAGTCTCATGGATTTGCAACTGACCGCTGCCAAGACCATAGTTACAGTAACCAAAACCACTTGGTTATAGATGTCACGCCACTTCCGCACAAAAAAGAAAGATGTCACGCCACTTCCGCACAAAAAAGAAAGATGTCACGCCACTTCCGCACAAAAAAGAAAGATGTCACTCCACTCACAACATACCCACCCACTCGACTATTCATTCATAAAAGGTGTCAATTCCTAGATGTATTTACGGCGCTTAACACTTGCAACACCCTTGAAAAGGACTGATTTATGGATGCAATCAGCCATCACAAGCTGCACAAGAACATACATACAAAGCCAACACTGGTGATGTCTGCTGCCCACACGCCTTCCGACACATTGTACTCCAAAAATAGGGTCAGCCTGGTAACGAATGGATTAGCTGAGACACCATTCGGCACAGCCTTAGTATCATGGTGCGACCTGGTTGAAGGTTCCTTATAGAAACCATAGTCTTGTATATGCTTGGCTGTGCTAGCGTTGTCTGCGCTTCACAAACCTTAATCAGCAGCTCAGATGGCTCAGAAGGATAGACTGAGCTGTTTGAAATCAAACAAGGTTTAACGATAAGCAAATAGTATAGCTATGTAAAAAGAAGCTTTAGTGGCAGTGGACTAACCGGTTCAAGTCTGACATGTCAATGGTGAAAGCAATCCTTTTGCCACTCTTGAAATTCATGAAGCACAGACGGAGGGCAAGTTGACCTAATACATAAAACAGTGCAAATATTGTAGTGGTTATTCAGTTGTCTGTTTAGGATATAGAGTGTATGGTGCTAGACAGAACTTGATATGCAATTGAAGCCATATTTATACTTTTCAATACTAACATCAGTGAACTTCAAATAAAAGCCAGGTTGGAGTTTTCTATCTTTGAAAGCATATAACTATCTTTTACTAATATTAGTGATATGCTTTTTTCAGTTTCATCACTAAAACATGCTAAATAATACTATAACTTGAAACCATTGTCAAATCAAATGTAGTTCTCTCTGTTTCTTTCAGATGTACTTTCATGTATAAAAACATGGAGAAATCTCCATTACCTACACAAGTAGACAGTAGTTTTGCTTGACAACCAATGCATACACCATCTACCTCCCCTCAAGTAACATAACAAATAAGAGCCTATTTAATGACAAACTGAAAATTGTAAAAAAAAAAAGGTACTTACACCTACTGTTACGGTTTTTATGGATATGAACCTAAGATTCTATGAGTGATATGATATGTTAAGAAATATTTATGGGTTATTATTGCTTTATGACAAAAGCACAACAGTACTTGAAGATACAAGATGGAAGGGTGAGAGAGCAGACATGTCTGGGGCTCCAAAACAAAAGCAACGGAGGTCAGATTCAGTAACTCAATTTTAGCAAACTTGATTTCTTCTAGAACATCAATAAGATTACCCAGAAGCAAACTTGTCTCCTGCACAAATAATGATGCGAGTTGGTAAACAGAACCATGTTATAGGACTTCTAACATATGACAGGTATTTCAAAACTAAAAGGTTTAGTGTTACTGCCTAAATTGATACAACTGATTAGTGATTACACATGACAGCCATATGAGGAATTATCTCCATTATATAAAACATGTGGTAAAAGGGTGACGTCCACAGATGTTCACTTCATACAAGAAAGGTGCCTCTCATCGCATTTGATACGAATAAGCATAAGTGAAATTTATATAAAAGAAAAGGCAAGCAACCCAAATTGTCGCACCTCAGAAGTTCCAAATTCAAAGATAAACTCACCGTTGTCTTCTTCTGCAAGGATCGTAAATCACTAACTCTGTGGTTCTCCTCAGCTTTGAAAACAAAATTGAAAGCCACAGATGCATCCAAATTTGGAAATGTCTGACCAAGAGTAAGTGCCATGAGATTTATTCCATAAAGAAGAAAGAGAACAGTTTGCTCATCTCACCTGTCCTATTTTGGTTCCATTTAGTGAATTATTCACAAATATGCTAGACCTATCGCTGATGTTTAAGATGATCCTGTCAACGGAATAGTAGGACCAAATAAGGCACACTGAATAATGAGGCGAATATGTGTTCATTTGTTTCCTTGTTATCATGATTTATAGAAGTTGCGCCAATTGCAGCAGGATTTACCAGCCAGGACCAGAGTTTGACTTAGAAACCAGGAAAACGCAGAACTCTGGAGCTCTTTTTTCGTTTTCAACAACTAGGAAATTTTGGCCAATTATAGTCAGGTTTTTGCATTATTCTTACATAGAATAATCTTTCAAAACAGTGAAAATAAAAGTTGCGACTTGTCAAGTCAGACAAAACCCTGCAACTGAGCCAATTAAAGACAGTGGTTTGTTTGAACCAAGAACCAATGATAATGATGTAGCAATTTCCAATTCCAGAGTAGATATTAGAATCATGGTCGCTATAATTTGCAAAAATAATAGGTAATTCTGAGAATGATTACCTTTGGAACAACAAATTGCGATAGTTGAGGATGACATCACGCTTGCTGTCTCTTTTAACTGCATCATTCAGCTCCCAGAGCTGAATAAACAAATGAAATGTTAGTCAGCGAGAGAGACAGATACAGAGATCTACAGAGAGAAAAGTATTTACAGTAGAGTTAACATTAAGTCATACACCAATACCCCTGCTTGCTGGTGAATGACGCAACACTGTTTTCTCATCTCCAACTGCTCCTCAGCAGACCTCATAACACTATCACAGCTAATGTCACCTTTAATACTGAGAAAGCATTCGAGGGAACTCCTTAAGTTCTGCACCTTCTGATGAATACTGTTGAGTTCAAGCCTCTTTTTAGTTACAATAGCAAGCCCTTCCTGGGTAAGCACAAGAAGTATAAATCACCGCAACAAATAGAATTTTGTCTGCGACTGCATGAATTTCAAAGGAATGCAGATTCCCTACTTTATTTTGCCAAATGTAAGTTTAGATGATGGTCAAAGCAACAGAATTTACCCAAAATAAAGGGTAAAGAAGAATGAGAACAATGGGAAAGGGTGGCCGTAAGAATATAAGCACCAGAAGCTGCATAAGCAGTGGTAACAACAAGAACCATAACAACTCAAAGCCTGGAAGTAATAGATCGAAACCATGGCAGCAATTGAAAAGGAATCTACATTATTGGGGGTCAGATCCATCGCCTAGTTGTCTGTACTCTATAGTTGACTATATATATAGGGCTGCCTACTGAAGTACTGAAACCAACAAGACAGTTTGGAATGTGATATGCAGCACTGGAAAGAAAGGCAGAAAGCCTTACATTATGTCATTACCTGTCTATCATTGGCATTGATCAAAGTTGCTGCATGAAGAGAAGCATCCTTCATTTGTGCAGCACCTGAAATCTTAGATTTCAGAGAGCGGCACTCTTGAATTCCAACTTGACATAGCTGAGCTTTATTCTGCACCAGAATGAAAAGAAAGGAGTAATCTAGCATCTGACTTTACCTTAGAAGCCATATAGGCTTTTTTAAAATTAAAAAAACAGGAAGAGATCCCTACTCGGATTTTAGCCAGCTTCATATTATTTATTTGTAACTTTGCCTTTTCGTATAAAAGCTTGTCATGGAGAGATATTGCCTCCGCTAGTCTGGAGAAGCATGTTGAGTTATAAATTAGATATCATCTCATAGACAGGAATTAATGACATACAAATGTCAAACGATCGTACCTCTTTTGCTGATCACCACAGAAAATTCGGATCCTCTGGGTACACAAAACAAACATGGCACATAGATAAGTGGAAGAAACTTTCCTAACGGCAAGAGGCAACATGATGTTGGTTAAATTAGGAGCTAAAAGATGACAGCATACCACAGCAGTAGAAAGCCTTTTATATTTTCTAGCCATCTGAATCTCATCCAGCTTATCGCCTAGCATATCAAGCTTCATTCAAAAAATAAACAGAAAACAACATTAAGTACAACAATTAAATTCCGTAAAGATGTCTATAGAACACCTTGAGTGCTAGATCATCAGATTGAATTGAACACATGTAATATTTCATATGCAGAAATTATTAATTTGCTGAACAGAAATTCGCAGGACAAGTCTAGAGAACTGTAGATTCTGAACATCAGTCAGCAACTGTACTCATAGTTCCTGATAGGCTAGCACACCATATCTGATTAGTCTCCACAAGTGTACTAGACTGCCAGTGCGTGTTTGAGTATGTTTACTACATGATCAGAAGAGTGCAGCTTCCGGATTTGAGGATAGATGTGTTTGGAAATAAATCAAATAATGTTTCAATGGATGGTGGTCATCTGATTAGTTGAAATCCTGGATGACCATTTTAAACCACTGTGTATTATTTACAAGATAAATGCTACAACATGTATTACCTCAAAGACTCCCAAGAGTTCAGGACACAACGGATATCAAACTTATGATTCACATCATTTACAATTACGCACATAAAAAAGAACAAGAAAAACTACATGAAGTTGGCATCATAAATACTCCAAGACATAAAAAAAGGCAAACCCAAGATACTCTTTGGCTAACTACACTTATGTAGTCTAAATTGTTGCAAAGTTACGCTTTTGGAGTATATTTCACGAAGCTACATAAACTTTGTCCATATTATCATAAAACTATACTTTTTAGAACGGTTAGTTTGGACATCAATTGACATCTTGGGCCCAGACACAAAGTCTGTGAGCTCCAACTATGTCTTGCTTGTGGGTCCGAGATGTCAGTTGACATCCAAACTAATGTTGATAGAAACAAAGTGTAGTTCATGATAATATGTGCAATGTTTTTTTTTTCAAAAATAAGGTTATCTCAGTAGTCAAGGGTTCCCGAGGACTTGTAAATGAACTTTATTATTTTTTAAATGTTTACTTACTACAGTGACAGGGAAACGTATACAACAACAAAGCCTTTTTGTCCCAAGCCAGTTTGGGGTAGTCTAGGCAAGGAAAAATGTATACCTGTTCTAAATTAAGCTTACTTATAGATGCTGAGAAAACTTGCTCCGTGGCATTAGAGATGATACATACTACCTGTATAAAGGAAAACAGTCTTGATTTTATACAGAAGCTAGCCACTTCAAAGTTCAAACACCTTGAGTAACATTGAAAGTTCAGATATTGTTTAAACTGGTAACTTTTACCTTGTTCCAGTCAACATTTACTAACTGCCCATTATCATGAGCATCATTCTGTCTTTCTTCACCTATATAAGAAGACTGAGATACACAAGTAAGCTGTTTTCTTGATTTTCTAGGACTTCTTGCTGCCTTAGCTGTTTCCTCAGGACGCTCTTGCACAGCACGACCATTTTCTTTAGCACTTCTCTTTTTTCCACCACCATCTAAATCCAGAAGAGAATTGCATTCGTGACTAGGTTGGCTATCCAAAGTAAGGACATCACATGAAGTATCCAGAACCTTAGTGGCCTCATTTAGCCCCTGTCTCGGAGGAATGCCTAGAATAAAAGACTCACCGGTTTTCTTCAATTGTCGTTGCGGAACAGAATTAGAAGAAACAAATAAGATGGAATCGTGATCTTCAGCGTTGCTGAATATGTCATTTGTTTGAAGATCAAGTTCATTCCTCTTGACCAGTGGTAATCGTGAAGCTGCAGGTGATTCTTGAAGCCTCCTGATTTTCAGTACATTTTCCAGAGCAGAAATTCTCTTGCCATGTTCAACAAACTCGCTACCCAAAGAACAAGCCTCCTGGCTTGCCACTTTACTATTGGATAGAGGATTAGGACTGAAGAGTTTCTGTCTTTTTGAGCGTAGGGAGGATATAGAGCCTTGTGGAAATTGCAATGGCTGACCTACAGTTCTCAGAGTATGTACAATGATTTCTGTATCCATCACTTCATTTTGTTGGTGCAGCTGCTCAGCATCCTTCAGAGAAAAGGCAGGAGCTGCACTGGACAATTGGGAAGCTTTTGTAATGTGATTTGTTCCAGGTGGTTGGTCTTTAGACAATGGTTGATCCAAGAGAGGGGGTTTCAAGTCGACATTACTCATGGAGGAAGCACTTGTGGTGCCATTTGATCCAGATGGTTGATCTTTCGACAATGATTGATACAAGAGAGGGGGTTGAAGGTCAACGTTACTCGTGAAGGATTTATATGGTGTTGAGAGCAATACAGGAGGTTCTACAGCATTGTTGACACCAGGGTAAACAACCATGTGATCATGCTTGCAGTTTTCCTGCAAAATAGTTCAATTACGAGAAACAGATAAGCACCAAAGCAACAGATGTCCAATGAACCAAATAACCATATGATAGTAAAACTATGAGAAACAAGGCACAGAATAAGGAAAACCTAGTCAAAGACACAAGCTAGCCTGGCATTCAACATTGCAACTGTGAGATAATTGTCCACGACAACGGCTATGAAGGATGTTACTCCCTCCGATTGCAAATATAAGTCGCCCTAGAATCCATGCCACATGCCAGTCGAACATTTTTTTTTTTTGGGAACATCAATATATTGAAAAGTGTCTAGATTCTCCAGATACTTCTAAGTTCTAACTAATGGATAGCTAAACGGCAAGAAGAAAGTATGAGACTGAAATTGTACCAAAATTGGTAATATAATACATGGGCAGCTTTTTATTAAAAAAATGGGTAAAAGGAAAGGATCAAATACCGAACCTTAGATTTCTCATGACCATCAATTATCATCACATTATCTTCTTGAATTGGATCAGTGCTGATTGAAACTGGATTTCTCACGGAAATGCTCTCCTCGGCAATATGAACAGTACCCAGCTCATCAGAAGATATACTATTGCCAATGCATGAATTCTCTTCTCTGTGTTCATTCTCAGATGCAGCCAAAGTTAAAACACGATTAGGATTTACATCAGCAACGGCAGCTTTAGGAGACTTTCTCTGTTCGACTTTTATCTTCTGTATTACATTGTTCAACGTGGGTGATAGCTTACCATAATCATAAGTTCTAGGGTTACCAGTTAACAGACTCATGTCAGTCAATGCATCTCGACCACTACTTGATTTTCTTCCAGGCTCAGATACATTCAGTTCCTCTAGGGGTCCCTTAGGTGCCGTATTAGGTGTCCTTAAACTTCCAGCTGAGTTGGCTGTACAGTCATCTGGAGGATCAATATTGCGAAAATGCAAAGAGAATGTCCTGGAATCTAAAGTTATATCATGGTTGTCATCCTCAGATATTCCAGAATCCGATGGTCTTCCTGTTTGAATAAAGCTTGCTGATACAGGTCCAAAGAAGTTCTCATCTGTCATAAGAATGGGCATAGTGAGAAGACAGAATGCCTTTCCACGAAGTAATATGGCATTGTGGGGAACGCATAACTAAGAAAAAACGGAAGGGTCACACTAGAACCATGGACCCCCCCCCCCCCCCTCACAAAAAAAATGAAACCAACCCCACTAACTTCAAATCCATCAAAATGTGTGATGTCTGCTTGCTTAATATATTGTGCAATCAACGAGTCCATTTTAGATCTCTATTGCGTATGTATTCAGCATTCAGCACAGCGAATTTGCCCAAACAAATCGGCATGGCACTTCTGACATCAACATTTGGATCAAACACTTTAAGAGAAGTAACATAATTGACTTACAAATGCAACAACCTGAGCATCAGAAGTAACATCCGAACAAACAACCTAATACCCCTGCGCTTGTTGGGAGAAAACAATGTGGGTTCGTGACAAAATCAAACGGGCTAATTTACAAGGCATTTTTGTCCTAAACAAAGAAAGGAAAGCTTCACCATCAGTGGAGGCGACGGATCCGGCGCCGCTGCCGGGGGACGACGAGTCGACCTCCCGCGGGAAGAAAACCGGGGGCCGCAGGAACTCCTCCTCCGTATCGTCCCCGTCTTCCCGCTCCCGCTCCACCGAGGAGGACCTCCCGGGGGAGGGGGACGCGGAGCGCTCCTCGGGAGCCGTCTCGAAGTCCTCGTCGCGGTCGAACACGCGCACCGCGGTGGTATCCGCGAAGCTCACGCGGCGGGAGCGCCTTCGCGCGACCGTTTCCTCCTCCGTCGCCGGCGACATAAGGCGGCCGCCGCCGTCGACGTCCATAGAGGTGGGGCCTAGGACTACTGTGAGTGAGGGCTAGGGTTTGGCGCTTGAAATCCTGTGGACGGCGAAGACGGTGGCTGATGCGGATTTTTGGAGGGAATTTTTTTCATTCTTTGATCTCCAGGTCGAGTAATGAAGCATATATGGGCCTTCTATGGCTCGGTTGGTATATTGGGCTGGATATGTGAAGGCCCACTTGTTAATATGGATGCGGTCGATATGAGATAAATCTCTCTTCTCTCCCGCATAAAAACTTAAAAATCTCTAAAATTTAAATAATTTATCTATTTTTTTCATACACTTTTGTTCTTCAGCCTTCCCGCCTCGTTACCAACTAGGAATATAAAACTGTTTTACTAATGAAATAAATAAAGAAATTAGAAAGAAAATTACCGAATAGTCTCTTTTTCAGATCCCATTTAAAATCAAACTATCGCTCTCAACGTATTCGTTCAACAGCGCTCATATAACACATAACACATCTCTGTACTTAAATTTATGCTTGATATTATCGTATCTGATATTTATGTTTTTAATGCAATGCACAACACTTGGCTATTTTCTTTATATCGGACTTTTGATCTAAGCTCTCACCATGCAGTATCCATCATAAGCTGACGTTTCCCGTACTGATCATGTGTACGCAGCTCAACAATATCCCAGTTCCAAAAAAAGCTCAACAATATCTTTTACAAGGAGACTCGTACATTGATAGTTCCAATAAACCAGGGAAAAAGATCAATAAATGTAAGATGCCTTAATGAACTTCAAATCATTTCACTGATACATTTGTTGAAACGGAGAAGGAAAAAGAAAAGGGATCAAACAAGTAAAATTTTACGTCACCAACTCTACATCCCCGAAGATACCGTTGCCGCTCAGCGTTAAGATAGTAAAAAATCATCTCTAGGTCTCAACCCTCGAGGGTCACGCTAATTGGTTAGACGATGTAGATGCTACAGAAATAGTACATACTACATACATACATGATAGCAGATGGTACTCAATCCTACGATGATCATTTGATACATGATATCAAACAATCGAAATGCGCCTGCGATTGGAAGAGACTTGGCTGATTCTAGCTTCCCGTCTGTAACTAGCCAAGGACCATTTGCATCTTCTCAAGTGTTGCAGCTTCAGCATGAAATACAATTTACACAAGTTAACAGAAAAAAAAAAGAGTGATGCTATTTATCAGGAGCCTAAAAACGTCTTCCTCTTCAGGCGACGCGGGTAAACCGTTCGATCTAGATCCGACGCCTCTGATCCTTTCTTCTTCCTCAGTGCTTCTTCTTCCAAACGCGCATTGTGCTTCTTCTTCCTCACGACATGCAGCTCGTTCACCCACCTCCCGCCTTCCTCCACCTGTCTCCAGTAGCGCTCTTGCTGCCGGATTTGCTGGTTCCGCCCGCCGCCACACTAACCCGACTCCGCCGGGCCATCTCCGCTCGCCCCCGCCTTGCCCACCGGTCGTCCTTCGCCACCCACGGCCGGTGGCCTCCCCGCTGCTCCCCCCCACGCCCGCCTCCTCTGTCGGGCCGGACTCCCTCCCTAGGAGCTCCCTCTAAGCCCGCAGATGGAGAATCCCGCCACTAAACCTCACCGGCTTACATCGCATGAAATCATCTCCGCGATTTCAGGAGCCTAAAGATTAGGAAGCATGATAAAATAAAGGTGGCACAATGTTCCTACAAAGTGATTTGGTTGTTAAACCCATCACTACGTGGTTATAACTTAAATGAAGCATGTTCCAACTTTCAAGACACAACACTCAATAGGTTGACCGTTTTAAATGACGATATCACTTTTTCTATAATTCAAGAGAAACCACGTAATAATCATACATGCTGGATGCCTCGGAATCCTCAAATGCACTGAAATCCTCCACCCAAAGTAAACCCAGCATATCATATGAATTCCACTCTATGTCCTCTGCCTAAACTGAGAACATATTGGTATGGCATGTTTGTACCCAGCAGGAACACCAGCTTGTGCACGTCATGAATCACTACTACACTGTTCCCAAGCACACGAAAAGGTGTACTTACACAAATCTGGCAAGCAATGTATCACCATTTACTAATCTTACTCAAAACCGTGGAGAGCAAAGTAGTCTATATTTGCTATCTAACTTAATTTGTGGGTGATTACAATGTTCTTTTTGGCATATGCCAGCAACCAGGCCCCCTATTTATTACTTTCAGCAATGTCATCCGCTACTCATTTTATTGGTGGGAAGTAAGATGTTTGTAGCAGTTTTTGTGACACAAAAAGATATGCTCTGTTCCTTTCCAATCAAAATGGAGCACCCTAAATATGGGTGGGGGGGGGGGGGGGGATGCCAGTGAAATGGCGAAGGTATTATAAGTGAATCCAAGTTATAGTGAATTAGGCTAACCAAATCGGCAAATCATATCCCACATAGAGATCATGCATTTCTGCCATCACCCTAACCTTTTCTCTAAAATATGTATGACTAGTAATTCCAGCATAATCCATCACTATAGCAAACAGACAGATATAAAGCAATAGAATCGGTACATTACCATAACACCCTCGGCAGCATCAACAACAAGCACAGCCCCATCCGCAAGCCGCAGTGCAGCAGTCATCTCATCGGAGAAATTGACATGACCAGGCGTGTCCATGATATTGCACAGGTATGACTTGCCATTTCCCCCTTCGAGCACGAGAGACATCGGCACAGCCTTGATGGAGACCTGCCGCTCCTGTTCGTCCACCCGGGTGTCCGTGAACCGAACGTGCCGCTCCCCCTCGGAGTCGAATGTGTCCACCTCGTGCGTCTGCTCCACGAGCATGTCCATGAACACCGTCTTCCCGTGCTGCAGGTGACCGACGAGGGCCACGTTGCGCACCAGCGCAGGGTTGCCCGCGAGGCCGAGGAGGAAGTCGGTGGAGGCGTAGGTGGATGTGGCCCCGGCGCGGGTGCCGACCTCGAACTTCACGACGCGGGGCGGCACGACGATGGGCATCTCGAGCGGCTGCTCGTCCTCGTCCATGACGAGCGCCTCCACGCCCGGGCCGTACACCTCCTCCGCGGTGGGGTAGTACTTCTTGTCCTCGGCGAGCACCACGGCCTGCTGGGACGGGTCGGCGTCGCCGTCGTCGTCCACGTCCATGAGGGCCACGGGGCGGGAGGGGGATCCCGACGGGGAGCGCGCGGAGGGGGAGGGCGAGCGGGACGCAGAGGGGGACGGGGAGGCGGCGGCGTCGGAGTAATCGGAGTCGGAGTCGGCGAGCTCCGGGCCGATGTAGTTGCCGAATTCGTCGTAGAGGCTGTCGTCCATGGCGGCGGCGGCGACGACGAGGAGCGGCTAGCGTTTTGGGCGGCGACGGAACTGGGGGAGAGTTTTGGGATTTGGGAGGGAGGAGGGAAGGGAAGGCTGGTACGAAGAGAACAGGGGCTGTTTGGTTGGGACTTGGGAGGCAGAGGGAACATGGCAAATTTAAGATGGTGTTTTAAAAATTTGGTCTTTGTTTTAAGATTAAAATTTAGTTATGTTTTGAAAAAAAATTGGTCCATTAAAATTTTCTATAATATTTTTAGATAAATCTCGAACGGCCAAATGTTTTGCTAAAATTTTTTATCGGACAAATTTTGGTTTGGCCTCAAACCAAACGTCATTTTAACGGCTAAAAGTTAGCACTGCCTTAATTTAGTCTTTGACCAAATTTTGACTTAGTCTGTTAGGGCAAAAACCAAATCGCCCTTAGAGCCGCTTATATCTCTACTATAAAACACTATTCACTCTATTATCTTCTTATATCTAATAAAATCTCTAAAATTTAATTAATTTATCCAATTTTATCATCCACTTTCATCCTTCAGTCTTCTCGTCTCGTTACTGGTTACGGATATAGGACACGTTTTACTAATAAAAATAAAGATAGAAATTAGAAGAAAAATTAGCGAATAATCTCCTCCTCGTTTTTAGATCCTATCTAAAATCAAATTCTTTTGAGTTTATAATCAAATTCGTTCAGCAACACATATATGGCGTATATATATCTCCATATTTTAAGTTTATAATTAATATTATTATATCCAATATTTCTGTTTTTATTGTAACGCATGGACATTGAACTAGTAAAAGTGAAATCACGAGTTCTCGCGATATTACGTGCAGGGTTGCGGGAGTTTTCAAACCGACGTAGTGAGACCGTCCAAATTCCTTTGGATCTGGATCCTATCACTCAGGAGGACCTGGACAACGTCGTGCTACGATGTGAACTTCTACCTCGTCTGCCATGGGAATAGCCTAGTTCCAAGGGCTCTAGCGGCTGTCGCTAGAGATGGTTAAATGGGCCATTTAGGTTGGCCCGATACAAATTTGGCTCGGTTATGGTATGGTCCGAACGGCTTGGTTATTGTAATGTGCTATGCTGTGCCGGCCCGCCTGTCTATCCCTCGGTCCATGGCATGGTCTGTCGGTCATCGTGCCATGTCGGATCGGTCCGGACACGATTACGGCTCGGCAGTACGGCCGGCCCGACGGGCACGACAGGCATGGCGGCACGACAGGCACGGACGGCCCAACGGCACACGAGCGATCTGTCGGCACAGCCGGCCCGATAAAATAAAAAAATAGCTATAAAATTGAAAAAAATATAGAAAATAGATAAAAAAAATATAGAAAATAGATAAAAATATCTACAAAATTAAAAAAATATAGAAAATAGAAAATAGCCGGGCCCATGAGTGACGGGCCGGATCGTGCCCGTGCCGGCGGGGGCTGGGCCATGCACATGTCGGCCCGACTCAGCCGAGTCGTGCTATGCCGGCAAGCCGTGGCACACGCTCGGCCCAGGCACGGCCCATGGCCTAGTGCCCGTGTCGGTCGAGGTCTTCAGGACCTTCTCTGTTTTGTCGGGTTGACAGTACTCATCCCGGAGGGTCCAGGTTCCCCTCCGGGAGAGCTTCTCGGTTTAGAATTAATTTCCAACCCGGAGTCTCCGGGTTCACCCAGATACTCCGGATCATCCAGACTTTTTCATCTACCCCGAGAAGTTACCCATTCACTTCATCTTTTATAACTCCTCTTTCACCCTCTCACCGTGGAGAAGCCCCCTCCGGCAATTTCAAGACTCCACCGTGGAATTTGCGAGTTCATCATTGTCGGAGGATGAACTCCTGTCGCAGGGATCCCGAGAGACCCCTTTTTAGAGATTCGGCCGGGGGATGATCCTGGATAAGCTTGTTGGGAAATAAGCGGGAACGAAAACAAATGCAATGGCTGGTGGGAGATGATCGCCCTGACGCGAGAAAAATGGGTGCACTGGGGTTTAGACAGGTTCGGGCCGCACGGAGGCGTAACACCCTACTCCTGTGTGAGTGTTATATCTGCCCTTGAAGGGAATTCTTCAAGGATGTATCTGATTACAAGAGAGAGACACCTACTGAGAGCTTGAGGCTCTCGTGTTCTAGCTTGGCTTGAGCGGGTTTGAGCGTCTGCGCCCTCTTCTTCACACACCACACCCTTTACGTGTTCTTCATTCTTTCCTTTTATAGGCGCGCCGACCTCGACATATCCTGAATGGGAAAGAGGGGATGCGAATGCCAAGGTGCCACGGAGAAAGGCGTCATCATTTCGTCTTGGCGAAGTGACAGGGGCGGTGGAGAAATGCGGCGCGCATCCGACCACCCGCCACTGTGGAAGCCTCCGGGCGCCATAAAGGGGGCCCACCGGGCAGCCTCAGAGGTGCCCGGTGCGCCCACCCTGTCTTGTCTTTCTACTAGGGCAGGGTGGCCGGCGGAGCGTTTCGATTCTGGCAACGTTATCCCGAGGCACCCGGGTGAAACGGGACGGGACCCGTGCATTTAATGGACCCACGCCCCCCTGCCAGTGCATGGCAGGGTCTGACACTGGGGCGTGGGCAGCTGAGAATGTCAGGATGTCAGGATGTCAGGCCGCGCGTGCCTATTAAATGCGGCATTGGGCCTTTGACTGGATGACATCCTGACGACGGGACCCTTCGGGTCGTCGAATGATCTTGCGCGAACCTTCGGGGAACCGAGTCCTCGGGGGCTGCCACGTGCAGCCCCGAGCACTCTCTCCCGAGTACTTCGGGGGGATCTTCGGGGAACCGAGTCCTCGGGGGCTGCCACGTGCAGCCCCGAGCACTCTCTCCCGAGCACTTCGGTGGGACCTTCGGGGCACCGAGTCCTCGGGGGCTGCCACGTGCAGCCCCGAGCACTCTCTCCCGAGTACTTCGGTGGGACCTTCGGGGCACCGAGTCCTCGGGGGCTGCCACGTGTAGCCCCGAGCACTCTCTCCCGAGCACTTCGGTGGGACCTTCGGGGCACCGAGTCCTCGGGGGCTGCCACGTGCAGCCCTGAGCACTCTCTCCCGAGCACTTCTTTCCCGGTATTTGGGCTCTACGGATCATCGGGGAACTAGGGTGCTCGGGAACCAGAGGCGGCGGCCCCGAGCACCTTCTCCCGGGACTTAGCTTCTTCTTACCTTGCAGGGTGGTGACATGTGGCGGATGGCCGGCCTGGTCTCGGGACTTAGGGACCCCTGGTTCTGAATACACCGACAATCATCATGTGGCAGGGCGAGGCTGAGGCACCCCTGGTTCTGAATACCCCGAGGCCGAGGCTGGCGCAGACGCCATGTGGCAAGCTTTCGAGAGGTGGCCCTTGCGGACCTAGACCTCAAGTACGCCCCAACGGGAAAATGAGTGGACGCGTGTCCACACAACTTCTGAAGGGTATGATGACCATACGGGCGGCACGCGCGGTCGCTGCGCAGATCGAGGAAAAATACGCCTGGCAACCGCTGACATCGCGCGATCGGCGGGAGATTCGCCTGGCGGTGGCGTCGATCGAGGCGACGCTTCGCCGAGCGAACCGTTTGGGTGGCAGTTTTTGAACTTTGAGATATAAAAAGGGGGAATGGAACAGTCCGTTCCCCTTTTTACGCTCTCTTGCACTTGTGCTCTTGCCTTCTTCGTGCTCCGAAGCCTTTAGGGATTTTTCAGGCGACCGGAGCATTCTTCCTTCTCTCTCTCTTTTCACCACCAAAATACCTTTCATTCTTGCCGAGATGACGAGGGTTGGAGGAGGACGCCGTGACAAGGCTTCGGACAGCATCTTGCCGGAGTCTCGTCTGAGAAACGAGGAGGCGGCGGACAAGATCAGGAAACTGCTGGTGCCGGAGGGGCAAGCAGGTGCTGTAGTGGTGACGCCGGCGAGCCTGACGCCAGCGACGACCGTCCCAGGGTGGACCATCCTCTTCACCTCCTTTGTGGCGGCGGGGTTGGTGCCGCCGTTCTCCGCCTTCTTCCTGCAAGTGCTGGAGACGTACGGCATTCAAATGGTGCACCTAAGCCCCAATTCCGTCGTGGCGTTGGCGGTCTTCGCACATCTCTGCGAAATGTTCGTGGGGGTGATGCCGTCGGCGACGCTGCTTCGCCATTTCTTCGTCCTTCGGCCGGTGGGGAAGAAGAGGGGGCACTCCACGGCGGACGTCGCGGGGTGCTGCAACCTTCGGCTCCGGGAAGGCCTGGGGGACCATTACATTCCCCAGGTGCTGCGCAGCAAGTGGGAGGAATGGCGATGGGACTGGTTCTTCGTCGACATCGATCCCCACGAGCGCCTCGAATTGCCAGAGAAGGCGGCGGAACCTCGGCGATCGACGTGGGAGGCGCCGCCGCCAGAAGACGCGAGGCTGAAGCCGGTGCTGGAGCGCATCTTGGAGCTGCGCGAGTCCGGGCTGACCTCCGTCATGGTGGTGGCGGATTTTCTGCGCCGTCGGTTGGCGCCTCTGCGAGAACGGGCCCGGCCGAGCTGGTTCTCCACCGGGCCGGAGGACATCACCAGGACCCAGATTGGAGCGAGCTGGGATCTGGGGCCGGCGGAACTGCGGGGGATGACAAGGGTAATCACCGGAATGGAGGACATGGGCCTGGCGGAACTCCCGTGGCCGGAGATGGCACTCTGTGCCAACCCCAACCGGGTGGCCATCATGAGGCGGCTGCCGGAGTTCGACGCCCAGGGGCCCGTGGACCGGCCAAGAAGCCGGAGTCCTGAGGCCTCCGAACTCCCCGGGCTGGAGGAACTACTTGGCGAGGAGGTCACTGGCAGTTCGGCGCAGGCTGGCGAAGGGGTCGCCGCAGGCGGCAGCCGCCGTGCCAGAGAGGAGGGCACCACTGAAGTCGTAGAGGAGGTGGCGCCGGGAGACCGGGGAAAGCGTCCCAGGGCCCTAATTCTAGTACCGGATTCTCCGCCGTCGCCGAAGGCGGCGGCGGCGTTCCCGGTGCTGGCGCCGCGGCTGGTGCGGATGGGGGCTGCGCCGGCGCCAGAGACCCGCGCGGCTGATCCGGAGCCCCGCGCGGCGGCACCCGAGGCCCGCGCAGCGGCCACGCCGAACCCCCAGCGGAAGAGGCGGCGGGAGGAGTCTGGACCGACGGCACCGGACCCGGACATTAGGCTCCCAGCGGCCAAGTGGCAGTATCGGTGAGCCTCCTTTCTTGCTTTTTCCTGGGCATTTCTGGCCCGAACTAAGCTTTTGACATTTTTCATTTGTCTCCCGTAGGCCGACCGCGGGTGCCACCGCGCCGGGGAAAGCGCGGGCGCCAAGGCCAGAGCCGAGCCCGCCGGCTGCGCCGACAGAGGCCGGCACAGGAACGGCGGAGGTGCCAATTGACGTGACGGCCACTGGGTGAGAGGCGGAGGCGGCGGCCGAGAGGAGGGCGCCGGTGGAACCTACCCCGGGCGCGGAGAGCCCGGGGCGGATAACGGTGGAGGTGGATGTTCTGCCGGGGCCGGTGGACAGGGCGGCCGATGCGGGAATGCGGCCGCCGCCCGAGTCTTCGGCGCCGGCGGAGCCTACCCCGGGCAGGCAGAGCCCGGGGCGGATGGCGGTGCAAGGCTCTGCGGAGAGCTCGGCCCCCCTGGAGGCACTCTGCGGAGAAGCCTGGGCCCCACCGGTGCCCGGCCAGCCCGCCGATCCTTTCCTGGCCGCCATTGAAGGCGTCCAAGTAGCGGTTGGGCGGCTGGGCGCAGCGGTGAACGCCAAGGAGGGGGAGCTCGAGGCCGAGCGCGCCCGCCTGGCATCGGAGAAGGCGCGGCTGGCGGGCGCTCAGGAGGAGGCCCGCGCGGCGGCCGCGCGGGAGCAGAAGCTCCTAGAAGACATCCGCGCGGAAGCCGCGCGGGAACGAGAAACTTTGAAGACCGCGCGGGCAGAAGCCGCGCGGGAACGAGAAGACGCCGCCCGCTTGGCTGAGGCATCGAGGCAGCAAGCTGCCGAGGCCCTTGCCAGGATGGGGCAGGCGCAGGAGAGGGAGGTGGCAGTCGCAGCCCGGGAGCAGGCGGCGGAGGAGCGGCAAGCCGAGCTGGCCCGCCGGGAGGGCGCGGCCGAGAAGACGTGCGCTGACCTCCAGCGCAGGGAAGACGACCTTCGGAAGATCAGGGAGGAGATCCACCGTTGGGAGGAGGTCGTTTCCTTGCGGGAGGTGGACAATGAGTTGTCGGCGTCGGATCTCGACGCCCGGGAGACTTCGGTGGCCCAGAAGGAGGACGCGCTGGCCCGGCGGGAGGGCGAGCTAAGTCGCCGAGAAGGCGAACTGAGTCGTCGAGAAGGCGAGGCTGACTTGGCGGCGGCGGCCATGGCGACCAAGGTGGAGCAGAACGCGAAGCACGAGGCGGAACTGACCGCCCGTGAACGTGCTTTATCCGAGATGGTGGCCAAGGTGAAGCAGGCTGCCGCCCCCGCAGCAGTTGGCGGTTCTTCCGGTCCGGTCGGGGACCAGGGACTTGAGGCACAGCTGCGGGCCGCCAAGGAGAAGCTCGAGACCGCCTTTGTCTCGCGGGTCAACCTCGAGCATATGCTGGAAGACGTACTCCGGCAGATGCGGCGAGCCGTAGAGAAGGGTGGTCTCGGACGGCTCGTTGGAGGCGAGAAGGGCGACGGCCCCGGACGACAAGTGTTGGGGCTGCAGCAGGTCTGCGAGCATCTCGAGGCCCTGCCTTGGGCGGTCCAGGAACTCGCCACCCGGGAGGGACGTGGCTTAGCGCATGCAGTGGCCGAGCACGTCCTGGCCTGCTACCGAAGCAGGGACCCTAACTTCCCGCTGGAGCCGGCGCGGGAGGGAGTGGTCGAGGCTGAGGGAGAGGCCGCCCGGGCAGCGGTCCGGAGTACCGCCGCCGAGGTGGCGGCCGGCTTCAGGCGAGAGGTGCCGCCGCCGCCAGCCCCCGGGGACGACTCAGAGGACTCAGCCGACGCCTCTGCTGCCGACTAGATCTTTTGCAGTCTTTTTTCTTTTGTTATCTTGATGAATGTAGATGTAGGAGTGAACTCTTAGAAAATGCCTTGTATCTATCCTGTGAATATTAATGGCAATTTTTCCTTGAGCTCACAACTCCAGTTTCTCTGAGTGTATGATGCTTCTTCTGGTGTTCTGCCTGGAAGTCCCGGGGAGTACTCAGTCGGGCCGTTCCCGACCTTCCCATCCCCGAGAAACGAAGTTGTTCCGATCGCTGACGTTGGCGCAGCCAGCCCTCGAGCTCTCGCGAGTCCGCATTGCCTAGGTTAAGAAATGAAAACACAGACTCCCTTGTCCGGGAGATAGATCGATCCCGCTCGGAACACGCCGTGCCTAATGAACACTTTTTCACTTTGCGACCACTCAGTTAGTAGAAGGGAGACGCATGCGGGCGAGAATGTGACCAAGAGTCCTCGCGGTCCGGTGGTGCCCGGGCTTAAAACGGGCCGGACCGAGCACTGACAGCCCGCCCTCGAGACCTGAGCTCCGGACTACCCGAGTAGCTCGAGCGATAGGATTACCCAGGGTACCCGAGGACTCGGTAGTGCTCGGGGTCCTTAAAAGCGGACCGAACACCACGACCACCACGAAGGGCTTCGGTCAGACATTATCGCACGCGCGCTACTCTTTTCTGCAAACCGCTCTGTCGTTCTGGGAAAAAGTAGACACGCGGCAGGGTTTTTGCGTGCGAGGAAAACACCTCACCGAACAGATTAAGGCGCGAGAGCCCCCGAGAATGACTCGGGAACATAAATTTACTGAAAGTAGATTTGTCTGAATATAACCACTCACCGGACAGCTGTCGGCCTTCCGGCCCACCGATCCAGGAGGGATGTGCTTCCGAGCTCGGGTGCCCGGGAACTTAATTCTTTCAACGGGGCGCCCGAGCGCCCGGAAGGCGTACGAGGATCCTAGGGTCGGGTGATCTCGACCACCCATGCCTAAGTGGTAGGACCACCCGAGGACCCTTGGGGCCGACCAGAGACCGGGGCATTGAAGCCCTCGCGGCCGAGCTGCTCGTGATCGCCAGCCTGTGACTTAAGAGAAAAAATAGGTTTTCTTTGTCTGGTGCGCTCTGTCAGTGCGGTACTTGCTATAGACTGCTCTCATTTTCGACCCGAGATCTCTCGAATACCCGAACCGGCGGACAAGAGCGGGCAAAGGTGTAACCCAGAGGTCCTACGGTTCGGTGGCGCCCGGGTATGACAGACCAGACCGAGCACCGACAACCCGCTCCGGGGGCCTGAGCTCCGGCCTACTCGAGCAGCTCGAGTGATGGGATTACCCAGAGCACCCCGAAACTCGGTTAGTGCCCGGGAGCCTTCCACGACACCGAATACCATAGCCTACCATGTCGGACGTAAGTCAGCGGCGACTGCTCGCATGTATACCGATTGGGATTCTTTTATCAACGGGGAAAAAGAGAGAGCGAACTTTTTCTCGCACAACCGAGCACCTCACCAGACAGATTAAACATACGGAATCCAGAAAAAATATTTTGACATAGCGGTTGCTTATTGAAATACTGAATGCGTAATATTTACAAGGTTGGGCGACAGCGACTTACCCAAGGGGCGAAGCCCTCGGACTGCTTGGGCGGGGAGAAGCCCCCGGCCTTGCTGACCTGAGCCGCGAGCATGACCATCTACGGGTAGAAGCGTCGGAGATGCTCGATGAAGGCGACGGCATGCTCGGGCTCTTGGAAGCCGAGCTCGGCGTTGTTGGGGACGACCTCAGTATCGCCTCCTCCGCGGGACTCGTCGCGCTCCCTCTGGCGCTGCTCCACGAGTCCTTTGACCGTACGACACTCCGTGAGGTCGTGCCATCTGGTCTGGTGTATAGGACACCGTTTACCTGGCTCGGGCCCCGCGGGAACGGGGGCCCTCGCTGGAACAGGAACTCGGCCGGGGGCCGGGGCTCTTGCTGGAGCCGGGGCCCTTGCTGGAGCCGAGGCTCTGGTGGGTATGGAGGCCCGAGGAGGAGCCCGAGCAGGGGCCCTGGCGGGGCGTCGATCGACACTCGGCCGGCGCTCTTGCCGGTGGTCGGGCTCTTGCGGCACCCTATGAGCAGGGACCTGGGCTGGCTCAATGGGAGCGGGAAGAACTTGGCTGGTCGGAGGTGGGGCGAGGAGCATGCCACGCCCTGGCCTCCGCAGCCTTGGCGCACTTATCGGCCAGTGCGAAGAGTTCCGCAGGGGTCTCGATCTCGTGCGTACCTAGCTTTTCGAGCATCCGCTCATCGCGGACGCCCTGCCGGAAAGCAACAATAACAGCATGGGGGGCCACTCGAGGAATGGTGTTGCGAACCTGGCTGAAGCGCTGTATAAAGCGCCGTAGCGTTTCCCCCTCCTGCTGTTGGACGGCATGAAGGTCGCACTCCAAACCGGGGCGCGTAAACGTGCCCTGAAAGTTGGCCACGAACTGGTGGCGCAGGTCATCCCAGGAGCCGATAGACCCTAGGGGTAAGTTCATAAGCCAAGAGCGGGCGGAGCCCCTCAGGGCAACATGAAAGTAGTTTACCATCACCTTTTCGCTGCCTCCGGCCGCTTGGACGGCCGTCGTGTAGATTTGGAGGAACTCGACGGCCGTCGTACTTCTCCGGCAGCTCGGGGCGGAACTTGGAAGGCCACCTGACCCGGCGGAGCTCGGTGGTGAAGGCACGGCAGCCGGTGCCGTATCCCGCAGCGCGAGCGGTGGTCCTTGGTGACGAGTGGCGGTGAACCGGGGATCCCCGGTGGCCTTGGGCCGGGAGAGAGGAAGCCTGGTCCTCTGCCCCGACCCCCTGCCGGGTCTCCCGCTGACGCTCGAGAGTAACTCGGGCATCCTCGTGGCCCCTCCGCTCGTCAAGGCGCAAGCGGAGGTCTCGGGCTTCAGACATGGCCAGGGGGACGGCACTCCGCCTGGAGACCCCTCGGCCCGTGCGGGTGTTGCCCGTTGAGGAGCCGGCTCTGGCGGCACCATGCTGAGAAGTGGTGCGAGGACTCCCGGCCTGCACCTGGCGACGAGCAGTGCCGACCAAAGCAACGACATCTTGGATCCACCGACCTTCCGGAGTGTTCGGCATGGCCTGAACGGGCGGATGCCTAAGGAGAGCATGTGCTGCAAGCAGCGCGCTCCCTGGGCTGGCCTCGCTGAAAGCGAGCCTGCGCCGAGGCGGCACCCGACGTGGTCCAGAGGCGGACCTAGCGGCCGGGGTCCCGACCACCTGCTGGGGGTCGGAAAGTGAGTCGGCAGCGGCGGCGGTGGCCCTGAAGGGCCCAGCGCCTCGATCCCCTTGAGCGGGAAGAACTGCGCCCGCGGATGGCGGCTGCTGCTGGCATGCAGCAGCGACTGGGCTCCTTCTGACGTTGGGCAGCGCTCCGTCACTAGAAGTGGAGCCGAAACGCTGGAGACGGTGCCCACCGGCCATCTTTTCCTGCGGAGAAAAGTAAAACAAACAATCCAGGGATACTCCCCCCTACCTGGCGCGCCAGCTGTCGGAGGATGAACTCCTGTCGTAGGGATCCCGAGAGACCCCTTTTTAGAGATTCGGCCGGGGGGATGATCCTGGATAAGCTTGTTGGGAAATAAGCGGGAACGGAAACAAATGCAATGGCTGGTGGGAGATGATCGCCCTGACGCGAGAAAAATGGGTGCACTGGGGTTTAGACAGGTTCGGGCCGCACGGAGGCGTAACACCCTACTCCTGTGTGAGTGTTATATCTGCCCTTGAAGGGAATTCTTCAAGGATGTATCTGATTACAAGAGAGAGACACCTACTGAGAGCTTGAGGCTCTCGTGTTCTAGCTTGGCTTGAGCGGGTTTGAGCGTCTGCGTCCTCTTCTTCACACACCACACCCTTTACGTGTTCTTCATTCTTTCCTTTTATAGGCGCGCCGACCTCGACATATCCTGAATGGGAAAGAGGGGATGCGAATGCCAAGGTGCCATGGAGAAAGGCGTCATCATTTCGTCTTGGCGAAGTGACAGGGGCGGTGGAGAAATGCGGCGCGCATCCGACCACCCGCCACTGTGGAAGCCTCCGGGCGCCATAAAGGGGGCCCACCGGGCAGCCTCAGAGGTGCCCGGTGCGCCCACCCTGTCTTGTCTTTCTACTAGGGCAGGGTGGCCGGCGGAGCGTTTCGATTCTGGCAACGTTATCCCGAGGCACCCGGGTGAAACGGGACGGGACCCGTGCATTTAATGGACCCACGCCCCCCTGCCAGTGCATGGCAGGGTCTGACACTGGGGCGTGGGCAGCTGAGAATGTCAGGATGTCAGGATGTCAGGCCGCGCGTGCCTATTAAATGCGGCATTGGGCCTTTGACTGGATGACATCCTGATGACGGGACCCTTCGGGTCGTCGAATGATCTTGCGCGAACCTTCGGGGAACCGAGTCCTCGGGGGCTGCCACGTGCAGCCCCGAGCACTCTCTCCCGAGTACTTCGGGGGGATCTTCGGGGAACCGAGTCCTCGGGGGCTGCCACGTGCAGCCCCGAGCACTCTCTCCCGAGCACTTCGGTGGGACCTTCGGGGCACCGAATCCTCGGGGGCTGCCACGTGCAGCCCCGAGCACTCTCTCCCGAGTACTTCGGTGGGACCTTCGGGGCACCGAGTCCTCGGGGGCTGCCACGTGCAGCCCCGAGCACTCTCTCCCGAGCACTTGGTGGGACCTTCGGGGAACCGAGTCCTCGGGGGCTGCCACGTGCAGCCCCGAGCACTCTCTCCCGAGTACTTCGGTGGGACCTTCGGGGCACCGAGTCCTCGGGGGCTGCCACGTGCAGCCCCGAGCACTCTCTCCCGAGCACTTCGGTGGGACCTTCGGGGCACCGAGTCCTCGGGGGCTGCCACGTGCAGTCCCGAGCACTCTCTCCCGAGCACTTCTTTCCCGGTATTTGGGCTCTGCGGATCATCGGGGAACTAGGGTGCTCGGGAACCAGAGGCGGCGGCCCCGAGCACCTTCTCCCGGGACTTAGCTTCTTCTTACCTTGCAGGGTGGTGACATGTGGCGGATGGCCGGCCTGGTCTCGGGACTTAGGGACCCCTGGTTCTGAATACACCGACAATCATCAAATCACCTTCAACTCTAGGTCGGATTCTCCGGCCCTCCCTCCGGATCGACACTTGGTGCATCGTGTGATCTAAAGGTACTCCTCAAGAATGTTTAACCCGATCTCTCAGTGTCTTGATCTAGAGTCGAATTCTTTTGGTAGAAATGTTCCTTATCCATCCTAGAACCACATACTCCTAGGATTTTGCAATGTATTAGATAAATCATCCAAACCATAGTCTTTGTTTCGGAGTCAGGCTACCCAGAGTATCCGGGTTGATCCGGATACTTCGGGTTGTCCAGTGTCTGCCCACTCATCTTTTCTTCCTCCACTCCAATTCTTGTGCAATCTTTCTCCTATCTCATGTATGTGATCCATATCTATCTCAGGGTAATCAAGATGGTTCATGAGAGGGAAAAAGGTCTCACCTATAAAAGGAGGTTGAAACAAAAGCTTGTTCCGCAAGCTCAAGATGATGCCCCTTTGCAACTAGTTGATTGTGGTGGCAGTGGCAGCAGAAGTGGCAATTGTGGTAGACAGGAGCGAGTTCGCAAGGTTGTTAGGAAGGTGAAGAAAACCCAAGCTGGTGGTATTCGAATTGATGAGGCGGTCTAAACCGCCAATGTACCTCGTGGTGGTGCTTTGGCACCTCGAGGAGGAAGAGGAAGAGGAAGAGGAACAACAAGAGATAGAGGCAAAGGAAAAGTTGTGGCCTCCAGTTCTAGTACTCAAAGGCAAGAAGAGATTGAGGAA
Organism: Phragmites australis; assembly: GCF_958298935.1. Lineage (NCBI taxonomy): Eukaryota > Viridiplantae > Streptophyta > Magnoliopsida > Poales > Poaceae > Phragmites > Phragmites australis. Next base: position 30,354,607 of record NC_084928.1, read on the forward strand.
GAGGAAAGTCCCATGTTGGGTCCTTTGAAGCTTCACAGGCCTCTCAGAACACATACGACAATGGATACGTCCAAACAAGTTGTGAACTACATGAAAAAGGCACGCAAAGTGAAAACGGAAAGATACGAGAATCCGTTTGAATATGTGAAAAATGTGGCTGATCATTGCTTTTGGAGTGATTTCCAAGTCAACTTTTATGAAACTGCGATCCTTACCAAGAAGAAGTCGATAACCCCAATGCAATGGATTGATTGGAATTACATGGAAAGGAAGAATGATCCAATTTTCAATGAAATTATTGCAGCTTGTGAGGAGAAAAGGATCAAAGATCTCATGAATTTGAAATGTGATTGGAGTGATGAGGTGATTGCTCAATTTTATGCAGCACCTTGGTATGACCATGAGAACAATCAAACCATGTTATGGATGATCGAGGTAGAGCAATACAGGATTACATATTGGGATTTTGCTCATGTATTTGGATTTGATGTCCGAGATACATAAAAGACCCAAGATTCACAATGAGAACCAACTCTCCACCGAAGACATGGACTTTATGTATGAGGATCATGGAAAGGTGACCCATGGCATGGTTATGGGCATGAGGTCTTTTTACAAATATGCCAACTCCTTGTTCTGTCTCACATTGGCTCCAAAAAGTGAAGACGCCACAACGGCACAAGGTATCTCAAGAAACCTTCTCGCTAGGATGTCTAATGAGGCCGCTCCTTTTAGTGCGGTGGATTTTATATGGGAGGAGATTCATACCGCATCACACTCTCCTACCTGAAGTTGTGCTTATGCATCGTACATCATGTATATGCTTGAGAAGGTCACCAAGAAGACCTTTTTTCAAAGAAGTAAAGCATGAGCCCTACAGGATGAGGTTGGTGAGCACAAAATCCTCTACACCTCCACCTTCTCCTCCACCCGAGGCTCCAAGTGCACAAAGGGCGGCTCCGAGGCGTCGATCTTCCTCACGTGGCTCTCCTTCTTTTATCAAGAATGCTCTCAAGGCTATATTCAAAGTTTGCACTCATAATGCCACGAAGATCAAGTAACACAAAGATAAGTCTAACGTGAGGTTGAGTAAAATAGAGGAAAGACAAAAAGACAAGTCTAATGTGAGGTTGAGAAAAATAGAGGAAAGACAAAAAAAACCATTTCCCGCGGCCCGACCACCAGCACACAGAGGCTCGGGTTAAGTAGATCGATCGCTTTCTTTTGCTCTCTCCTCAACGTGCACACTTTCTCACACCCTCTCTCTCATTTTTTCCCCAACCGGCCAAGAGAGTTGGTGGAGAGGAGGAGCAAGGAGGGGAGGCCAAGGAGGAGGTCTTCGGAGAGCTCCTCCACTGGAGGTGGTTTTCCCCGTCGAGCCCGAGCTCCTCAGCAATGTTTTCTTCCTCCTCAAGCCATCCACCACCTCCTCGACGGTGATTTCGAGCTCCGGTCATTCCCCAACCTCCACGACCGAACCACATGCTTGCTAGGACGTGGTGAACACCCTAGACCCCCTCCCATTCCTTCCCCTTAGCTAGATTGACCAGATTTGAGCTCATCGAGCTCAACAATGGCCTTCACCGCCATTAGAGGCAATAGCCGAGTTTCAGTCGTTTTTGGCGTGTGCTTGTTATCCTACGCATTAGAGGAGGTCAAGATGATGCTTTAGGTCCAAAATCCCCACCCAAAAACCACCAGAATCATCGCCAGTGAGCTCACCAAGTGCTCCCGGCTGAGCACAGCGGTCGGACCACGTTTTCTAGCGGTCTAACTGCCATTCTTAGGGTCGGACCGCCCCCCGGGCCGGTCTGATCGCTAGACCCCAAATCTCTATGCACGCCAGCGGTCTGACCACATTTTCCCAAGGTCTGACCACCAATAGGGGTGGTCAGACTGCGGTCAACTCAGACAGTACAGTTTCAGCGCAGTTCACCACTTGCCAAAAATTGTAAAATTCATAATAAATTCTCCGTAGCTCCAAAACTTATGAAACCAATTTTTTTGTTTCATAATACCCTAATCTACCTATTAAAAATATCCCTAGCCATGAAATAATTAATTAATTTATAAGATAAATTAATTAGGTTGAGGTTTCATTAATTCACTGTTAATTCTTTACAAGTCCAAAAATCATAAAACCAATTTTGATAGTCTTCTTATGACTTGTTCTAGCTAGGAAAAAATATTTTCATGCATTATAAAGTATATTTTATGGCATTTCATCATATACATATTATAGCATGTATTGTTGCACTTCATTCATGCTCATCATTGCATGCGTTCTTCTTTAGTGAACAAAGAACCGAAGCATGGCGCAATCGTGGTTGAAGGCGACACCAACCTCCCGGAGTTCTGTGAGTGTTGTGCTGGGAATATTAGGCAACCATCAGAGCAACAAGGTAAGAATCTAAGCATATTGCACCCTTTGAATTGAAGTGTGGAATCTAAAATTGATATGATATGCTCTATGTATGTTTGCATGTGTTGCGAGTCAATGTCGGGTTTATGTGAGTAAAACCTATGTTGATTGCATTACCTCTACCTTGAGTTGTTAAATATCCACATCCTTGTAGCGTTAGCGATATTGTTGATGTCTAATTTATAAAGTCATTCGAAATGCTTAGCGATGCATAGGTCACCGGTAGAAGTCGAGTGGTGGAGTATTTCATCGCTCGCGAGCTATAGGCTTAATTACGGTTGACTATGATAATATTGATTATGTTGGTTGGGTGAGTTGTAAGCATGAGATGAGATGTGGGCGGTGTTAGGGGTGTCTTATGCCTCGGAGGAGTTCCACGGGGTAGTTCAGGAGAGGAGCCCCGGCACCATAGATCATTTTGTATTGTTTAAGCACCGTCCATCGGTGTCCTTGGCTTTAGCACTTTTCGTACTTACTACATGTCGTATTATGGAAACGACAAGCCGAATACCTTTGTAGCTGTGGTCTTTTAGCATGCGAGTCGATGGTGTGAGCGAGCAGGTTTATAGGGGTATCCAGTTTTCTCCGGAAGTAATTCTGGATGATCCCCGCACCTATCAGCACATGAGCAAATGGTTGGGACTTATTGGGAAAGGTTGACTCGAGTACCCCTTGCGTGGGTTTGTGAGCCGTATGGTCCTCAAGTTGTGTAGGTAAAGAAGTACCCCATGCAGGGTGTAAAAATAATTTGAATTGCCGCGCTCTTGGTCATAAGCATGCTTCTGTCCATTCGCATCAATCGTAGAGTTATGAGTGTGGGACGATGGTATGGATGGCCTATTGGGAAATGTTGATGTTGGTTATTGATGTATTGCTATATTTTCATTTACATTTATGTGCAAGTTGTTGGTTACAGGGTATGTTGGTTAAGCATAGGTGCTCACACATATGTGTTTAGATTGCTTAAGCATATTAATGTATTTAATCTTGTGGCCTTTTTTTTTCTAATGACTCAATGCATGGTCCTTAGAGTCGGGTTATTTATATGTACCCTATATGGATTAAGTATTGCAAGTATCTTCGTACTTAGCTGCTCTACAGGTTTTGCAAGTGAGGGAAAGACGGTGTTTAGCTACTTCACTCCTGCCAAGGGTGACAGCATGAGTAGGCAACTGCTCGATGGTCGCGCTTTTGTGGTGAAGCCTAAAGGTATATGGCTTCGCCCACTTTTTGTGGTCTATAGCTTTTGTTTCCGCTGCGAAGTTCTCTTTTGGCTAGGAGTTGATCAGTTTTAGTTTCTTCCTAGATCTCTTTTACTATAAATTGTTAAACTTATTAATGGTTAAGAACTTTTAATATAATTTAATTACTTGCTCTTTATTAAGCTTGATTCTGATTGCTTATGTTCGAAAGACATGTGTTCCGATCTTGGGTATAAAACACGTGCTGGGACTACTGAGAAGATATTCTAGTTAATTGTTGAAGTCGTGATTATGTAAATGATTAACTTGGTGATTAACTAGAATATTATTTGGATGGTTCCTCACACATATTCCTAATGATGAACAGAGTCATCGAGGTTGTACTGCAACACCGTCTGCTCCACTCTTTCGCTTGCAACTTGTGGCGTGCCTTTTCAAGTGCCCCGTTCCACCTGAGACTTTTGCAGATAATTCATATTTGTAAATATAACACCTAACATACCTGACACTTTTTTCATCTTCCTCTTTGTAGAACCTTTCAAAGTTTTACCAATTTTCGGAAGTAACAACTCTTGATCTTTTAGAGCCGTTGCTTGCTAATGTGTGCGCACTTGTAGAGCATGGTGATAGAGGTGTTGCTGCATATGAACCAACCGAAGGTTTACCTTCGGGTCCTTTACCTGCAGCATTGCTATCAAATGGCCATAATCCCCCTATTAGTCCTTCGAGAGAAAATATCATGATCGATGGACGTATTATCATAATCATCGACGTCCATAATTAATGTCAAATGGCACTAAAAAAATTCAAATATTCGAAGTTAGAAATAATTAAATAATAAAATAAGATAGAACAACCATGCAAAAATTCCCTAATATTTCTTCAAGATAACAGGATGGAGGTTTTGAATTTTATCGAATTTTTGGCAACAAACTAATTTTGCCAAATTATCACAAATTCTAAAAGAACTTTCAAACAAGAATGAGATGAGAAAATAAGAGAGCAAATGTTATTGCTGATGTGTAATAGAAGGGCAGGGTGGAGGTAAAAATAATGATTTTTGCAAAAAAAAAATCAAATTTTTTAGAGCTCAAACGGTAACAAAACAGTTAGAAAATTAAAAAAAAACGAGCTAACAGGTTAAACAGGTTGGACACGACCTGTTTAACCTGTTAAACCGGACGTACCCCGCATGCCCTTTCGTGCCATCCGTGCCTAGTTGAGTCGGCCCCACGCGTAACGGCTCCTGGCCGGCCCGGGCGAGCCGTGCGTGCCATGCTTGGAAAGGTTAGTCGTGCCTAGCTGGGCCGGTCGTGCATAGCCAGGCCGAGGCGTGCCGTGCCAGGCCGGGCCAAACCGTGCCTAGACAGGTCAAGGCATGCTAGGCCATGCCCGTGCCGACCCATCTCAACCAGGTCGTGCAATGCCGGCACGCCGTGCCATACGCTCAGCCCAGACACAGCTCGGCTCGCCTCGAGCTAGGTCGTGCCTACAGTGCCAGGCCACGGGCCGACCCAATAAGCACAGCCCATTTGAACGTCTTTATGCTCGATAGGGCCAGGCCCGGGCCCTGAATTGCTGCGCTAGTATCCCCACGGCCGCCCAAGGGGCACAAAAAGGCCCATCTCGGCCCGGCCTTCTAAATGACCCACCAGCCCGGACTCGGCCCTGCCTGTGCTACGCGCACACCGCTCTGACGCCATCACCTTCCTTCTCCGGCCGGTAACAACCCCGCGTCCCGCTTCCCAACCGCCTCCCCCGCTTAAGAACCCAGCGCGCCGCAACTCCCGTCGTCCCGAGACCACGAGCCCCACCGGCCGACGAAGCGGGGATCGCGAGCGCGCGGCCCGAGAGGAGCGGAGCGCGCTGGTGAGCCCGATCGCCCGATCGAATACGACCTAAAAAGTCGGGTTGCTTTCGGCCGCCCTTACCGTGTTTGTTTGTTTGTTGCTTTATTCTCACAGATTTGGTTCGATCGTTGGGCGGCGATCCGGTGGGAGGCGACAGACGACCAGCGGCCATGTCGGGCGTGTTCGGCAGGGTGTTCGGAAAGTCCAGGGAGCAGAGCCAGGCCACCGCGTTGGCCTCGCTCGACAAGCTCAACGAGGTGAATCGATCGATTAATCCCCACGCCCCAGTTAGATTAGGTTATTTTTGACAGGATTTATTAGTTCTTACTGCGGTATGGTAATTAATCTCAGAGGCTGATAAGTCAATTTGTGAGTTCTGTGCCTACGGGTGTAGATCAAATTATTGTAGCTTTTCTGTAAGTGCAAGTTGCAGCTTCTATTGCAACCTGAACCCAGCTGTGGGGTGTAATCCCACTGGGACGACGGATTTGACAAGATTTATGCTAACAAGCCGGCTATTCCTTACCTCTGCGATTAGTGACAAACGGGGTATGCGTAGGAGCTAAATATTTTTTGTGCTTGTAAAGGTTGTTGCTATTTCTCTTTCTGGAACGAAAAGGTTGCTGCTATTTCAGGGTTAGATGGTAAAGTTAAGTTCCATGGTTTGAAGGTATGGAAACATTGGTTTTGACATGCTTCTTGTTGCACTGGGTTCTTGTGAATCTTGTAATCACTCTCTTTCAGAACCTACAAAACTAGCCAATAAGGTGAAGGGGACTCTATGCACATAATGGTTGTCTTGCTTCTGGTGGATTGTTCAATCTCTGGATTATTCAATGCATGGATGGATGATACTTTGTCAATCCCAATTCAACACTGCACTACCGAACTGGATGCCTTAACTAATTTGTGTTGCTTGGATGATATATCCTATAGGGTTTAAAATGGCTTTCGCATTTTCAGGATAAATGGTTTCTTTTCATTAAGCATGTAAGGCTTACGAGTGTTCTTGTAGTTGTTACCTGCAAACTAACTTTCTTAATATATTTCAGACTCTTGAAATGTTAGAAAAGAAGGAAAATTTGCTAGTTAAGAAGGCAAATCTTGAGGTTGAGAAGGCCAAGAATTTCACTAAAGCCAAGAACAAAAGAGGTACACTATACCATCTCAAATTTTTTTTTTGGCTATTGCAATAATATTGTGAAACCACTTAAATGTAATGGTAGTCATTGATAACCTTGTTGATTTTAATTTGGCCCCATGCTACCTTATTCAGCAATTCAGCTACTTATATTCCTAGTTTGCTACTGCTACTTCTAGTCTTCTTGGTGAACTAGTGTGCCGGCTTTTATACTTGGTAACCTCATGTCATATTGTCATACCACCATTTGATTAATAGCTTAGTATATGATGGGAAGTTTCTATATTGACACACTATTTTAATAGGCTGGCGAGAACCTCCGAATAATGTTTTGTATGCTTCTCTTCTGTGGTCTTTGCCCTATTACTAAATATAAACAGAGGTGGTAATTGTCACTGACACTGAGATGTGTTATGCGTTCCATGTGTGCTCTAGTGTTTCCTTTTCAATAATTAGCTCCAAGCACCTCTTGCACCTATGCTCATTAACTATTGTGTTGCTAATGGCCTACACCAGGGAATTCCATACTACTCTTTGTACTTAAGCCTGTCTTACGATTCCATGGTGCTCCTCTTGTTATATAACTGCATTTTGTTTTTATAAAAAAACACATGCACTTTTTTTTCCCTGTAAGTCATGGTGGTTCAGATTTTTTACTCATCACAGATTACGAATTTTCTTTTTTCTGAACTTAACGAGTTTTAATGAGAAGAATGATTTAACTGTTAGCTTTGAACTTCGCATTGTAGCCGCAATTCAGTGCTTGAAGAGGAAGAGGCTATATGAGCAACAGATTGAGCAGCTTGGCAATTTCCAGCTGAGGATACATGATCAGGTGAAGTCACAAATAACCATTTAGTTTGGTTTTCCATCTGGTTATCATTATTTTTATTCTAGATTTATTATATTATTTTTCTTACCTTTTCTTATTATAGATGATAATGCTGGAAGCTGCAAAAGCTACAACAGAGACTGTGGATGCATTGAGAACTGGAGCATCGGCAATGAAAGCTATGCACAAGTCAACGTATGCACCATTATATATTACTGCTACGTCTCTTAGAATCAATTATCTTGTTTTTTTGTTTTTCTTGGGTTTTTGAAAATTTATCTAAATTAATTCAAATCTTTAAAAATAATCCGTTGTTAATGGGCTATATCTGATGGGAAGCTTAGTCACCACTCTGTATTAACTTGGACCCTGGATCATCTTATTATGCAACCATTTCAGTGGTTTTCAGCTTCCGTAATGATTCCTGACTGCAATGGTACAACAAAGCAAGTCTAGTGACTTCACTTACAGATGAAAAGATAACTTGCTGGACTCTGCGGTGCAATATACTTGGCGAAAGTCTTAGAAAGAATTCATAATCATATAGTAGAAATGAGAATTATGTCCACTTAAACCTTGAACAGTTTTGTTGATTTCTGGTTGCATATCTGAAAAATGTCATATGATATGGCCAGCTATTAGCCTTTTACTGTTCTCAAGGTTTTGCATTGATAGCATAGCAAATAACTATTATCTGCAATGGTGCCAGTACAATAGTGCATACGTGTTAGATTTAAGTGTTTATGCTTCTGTATACTTTGGTTTGGAGTAGTTTAGTGCTCTATGGACTGGTTAACTAGAGCTACAAAATAGTACAATTATACTGTCACACACTTATTGTGGTGGTGAATCTAATGATATCAGGAGCCATCTCTTTACTGCTTCTTTAATTTTAGTTATTGCTTCTGGGTTTGCAGATATGGTATATTTGTTTCTTGACTTTTTATTGGAAAATTGTGTCATTTTTCCAGAAATATTGATGATGTTGACAAAACGATGGATGAAATTAATGACAATATGGATAACATGAGACAAATTCAGGATCTACTGTCAACACCTATGGGAGCAGCAGCTGATTTTGATGAGGTCTCTCTCTCTGTGTAGCACACTTGTGCTTTCGTGCATGCCCAATAGGGATGGGCATGGGTCTTGTTCCATGGGTATCTGTTGATCCACTCTAGTTCAACTTAATCAACTAAGTTAGTTGATTAATTTGAATTGGATTCATGGATTGATTCATGCCCATCCCTAATGCCAAAAGAGGGGAAATCCTAATCTTTGCTGTTTTGAATAGGATGAACTGGAAGCTGAACTTGCGGATTTGGAGGGGGAGGAGTTGGAGGCAGAGCTGCTTGCACCCACCACGGCAGCTCCTACCGCTCCAATGCGTGTACCTACTGCTCAGCAGTCCACTCGGCCCTCTGCCCAGAGTAGTAAAACAGAAGATGACGAGCTGGCCGCTCTACAGGCAGAAATGGCTATGTAATTAGGTACTTCTCCATCTTTTGTTTCCTGAGTCAGGTCCATGGTGTTGTATCACTCTTAAAGACACAGATCAAACTACTCACAAGTAGCACAAGCCGTCAAATCCCTGACATGACAGAAATTAGATTACGGATTATTAAAATTTGCATTAGGCTAGTTTTTTCGTTATAGTCTGCCTGCCTCGGATCGATTATTAATTAATAAGACTTTGCAGTTTACAGGCATTGACGGTCATGTTAGTCCAAATTCTGCGAATATATTGGAACTCTGGTATGCTCGTGAAGATCTTCCTAGGAAGATGTCAGAACTACAGATACAAGCTGCATGTCACTCTGACCGCCTATGTATGATACCATGCTATATTACTGCTTTGTAATCAAATATCTCAGATGAGCTATTGAACAGATCATCTTCTAATAAAAGGTTTATGTTATTGTGTATCGTACCATGCTGTTATAGCGTCGATTCTAATTGATGAAACACCAGCTTCATTACCTACTTGTCCTTGATGACGGAGTTGCTGCCTAATCCGGATCTCGAGCACATATTCAGTGTAAACACGCCCTTGTGTGTCAGAATGCGGACCTGTGAATGCAATTATCCGGTTAGTGCTTGCTGTATATGAACCAAGATCGCTGGAGACAGACAATTGTAATTGTTAAAAAATTGGTGTCCACACCATTATGTATATAAACAAAGGTGGGTCAGGGAATCGCTACGTTTGCTTGCTGAAAGTCCTCTTACAAAAGCCTAATTGTGTTGTGCAATTGCCGGTGTACATTTGTGAAAAATGTAGCATCTGACACCGATTATTTGAGGAGAAAAATTCACCTAAAGCACAAAATCCTTTCACCAGATTGTGATAATAAAGTGAAGAGTCAATGATCTCTCTCTCTCTATATACACACATATATACTATTTTTTTGTCTATTGCGATCAACTTATTGAGTCTATAATAACAATTGTATTTCTCTGTGAGTGTTGGAGCAACTAACATCTACGTAGCACCGACACGGATACGGGTATCAGTATCAGGCAAAACGGGGATATGCTATTTTTTCAGAAAACCCAATATGCGAATATGTTACTATTTTTTAGTAAAGTCTTTTCTACCAAAACTAATGATTATTGAACTAGTAAAGACTTGACATTTCTAGTTGCAACTGCATGCCCTTTATTATGTTTTAGGTTGCGGCTCTGGCATCTAGGTGACTTTGTGACAACTGCAAACTGGAGAGTTGGCTGGAGGGCAGAGAAGGAGAGCAGAGAGCGGGGCAGCAAGCTACTCACCGGATCTGGAGGGCAACTGCCAGCTAAAGGAGTGGAGGCGCGGGTGGGTGGAGCGGCTTCTAGCGATGGCAAGATACAAGAGCTGAGATCGGCGATGGAGAGAGGGTCTGCATGCTAGAGTTGAGAGGCGACCGACAAGTGGCAAGATGCGAGAGGGAGGCGAGCAAATGATTAGGGATTTGAGTGGCCAAGAGGACTGCTGCTAGACCAGACTATAGTCGTTAGATATCTATAAAGTATGTTTGAGATATCTGATATTTTATAAATTATTTTTATCTGAAACGAATATGATTTAGGGATACGCTCATCTAGGAGTATCCGTGTTTGGCAGGCTAACACACTGGCAAGCCTGCAGGCTCGCCTAGCTAATATAGTTCGGCTAATCAGCTAAACCAAAATGGATACGAAAAAAACCTTGCGGATTAATAGCTGGGAGCCTGCAGTGCGCTCTCTCTCTCTCTCTCTGGCGTTGTGGGCATAGATGCAGGCGTGGTTCTCCTCCGGTTCTGGGCCCTCGTCCTCCTCGGCGGCGGCGTCCCCCCAGCCGTCGCTGCTCGCGGAGTGGAACTCCTACGCCGCCGCCCGCTCTGCCGAGGATGACGCCGGCGAAGGCTTTGGGATCGACATCGAGGCCGCCGTCCGCTCCGCCAACGACCGCGTTGCCGGCACCTTCGGCGCGTAAGTAACCTCCCTCTCGCTCTCAGCATTCTTCTGTCCTCCTAGGGCTCGCGCAACTGAATCTGAGCTAGCTTAGTTCCGCGTGCAATTATACCGTGTTCTCCAAGGATGTAGCGGTGGCTCTCAGATCGCCTCTGTGCGTACTGTGATGGTCTCGGCTAGTGATCCTGTTAGGTTAAGCGTGAGGAGAACAGGAGCAATTTGCCGCGGCAGAGCTGAAGCCTAAGATAGACAAGCTGCCTGACGAATTCAGACATGTTGGGCTCTGAGGCAATCTTGGCCAGCAACTATTTTGTTTTCCCTGGTGATCTCGAATTGCAGTTGGGGTTCCCGAATTGGTTGCAAATTTAGGGCTTTGGTGGTTTATTGCCTTTTGCCAATCGGTACAGCTGATGTCAATGGAGGAATTTGTGTTTTGGCTATGTCGCAAAGTTGCCATGAAGATTCATGTTGAGATTTTTAAACTTTTAAGTCATTTAAGAGGAATTTTGTTTAGTTCTAAAGCAGCTGGGAAGTGGGAGAGCTGAACAAGGGGACAAAGGAAACTTACGAAAGATGGCATTGACCTAGCCTCTAGCTAATTAACCCTCGTTTTTTAGGAGAAAGTTAACCTTTGCTTTTTTTCTTCATAAGGACACAAGATTTGAATACATTTTACTGATGGAGTACTGCAATTCTGATGTGTCCAGGGTCTCGAAAGGTGTTAGAGGATTGCCTGGCAGCTTTAAGTCCACAACAAGCAGTGTTCCATCCGGCAAATCTCTCATGTACTTTGGTCTATTTCTTGCTAGTGGCATATTCCTAGTCTTCATCGCGTTCACAATATTTCTGCCAGTCATGGTTATAATGCCTCAAAAGTTTGCAATCTGTTTCACGGTGGGATGTGCCTTCATAATCGGATCATTCTTTGCACTTAAAGGGCCTAAGAATCAGCTCTATCATATGATTTCCAAAGAGGTATCATATCTTTTTTCTTACAAACTTTTTTCATCTCATAAGCATTGTCTTCTTCTCGCTACCAATTCTGTGAAGTGATGTGTAATATAGCCTGTACTGCTTTCGTCCTATTAAAAACTTTTATTTCATAGTGACCAGGGCTTGTCATGCAATGATGTCATAATGAAGAAAGGGTCAATGTCTTATATGCCACTAAATTTTTTCGTAGAAACACCGTTTTTTATTAACTCTCCAGACTCCAGAAGCCATTGTATTAAAAAGAAGAAGAAAGGAAAACACATCACCAAGTTTATATTGCACCATAACATATCCTTGAGGTATTGATTATATTATGGTAAGTTATCAAGTGTGTGCCCAATTGTGGAACTGTTATGGTCGTGAACAGAACAACCAGCCCTAGTCTGCTGGTAGACTCGCCTGACCTTAACAGAAACACCAGCCTTGAAGATGCATTGGCAGTGATTACTACCTCATACTTGATTTGGCTAATACATTTTCTATAGACGTTTGATTGTGCTTTGTTTTTCAGGTTTAGAAGATATTAACATGCATGATACTATTTTACTATTTTATTTTAGTGACTGCTATGTTGTTCTATGCAGGGGCGGAGCTTCTTGATGGCCAAAGGGGGCCATGGCCCCTCCTCCTACTACAAATTGCTTAAGTAAAAAATTAGTTATAATCACTTGCTCACAAACAAAAGCACTAAATAAATCATGGATCTATAAGCTTGGCCCCCTCTACAAATTTGTTCAAGCTCCGCCGCTGGTTCTATGTTGCTTAGTGAATGTCTTTGTGGTATTAACCTTGATGTGGTTTTGGATGATAATATGCATCTATTGACTTTCGTGTAGTCTAGTTTAGCTTATAACTTGGTTCCAACAATTTATAAGATCACTTGCTGAGTATTGACTATTGTGTTGTGTCGATTCATTATTAGTTTTATGTCGTATATCATGAGTTGACATGCTGATCTTTATATCTTATCTCAAGAACTACACATTTGACATTTGTCCTACATTTCCTGAAATTGGTTTCTTTATGCCACAGAGATTACCTTTCACTGTGGGATTTGTCAGCAGCATGGTAGCTACCATCTATGTGTCAATGGTGCTTCATAGCTACATACTTTCTGTTTTCTTCTCCGCGCTTCAGGTGATAACCTCTTCTTTGCACTCTGCAATTATCTTGCATTGTGTTATTAGACTTTCCATATAGTATAAGCATTTTCACTCCTTTCACCATAAATAGGACCATACTCTGTTCTTTCTGCTAGCAGATAGGAAGTTAGGAACAACTTTGAAGAGAAGCCTTAATTTATGAATAGGCACGAAACTTTCGTACTGCAGTCTGGGATTTCGTTGGTTTCTGGTGCCAATGCAGCTGTGATCATGTGATAATTTATACTGGCTTTGAGCTAACAAAGTTTTCTCTTGTATTTATCAGGTCCTTGCTCTAGCATATTATGCTATCTCATACTTCCCTGGTGGATCTGCTGGAATGAAGTTTCTATCATCCACACTTATGTCCTCGGTGCTGAGATGCTTCGGCCGATGAGTTCACCCGTTAGTTGCTCTCACCCATCTATTAACACCCATCTGTTTTAGCCTGTTACATTTTTGTTCTCACTTCTCACTATCTAATTCCCTTTTGACTTAGAGATAGTTCATATCAAGATGATTGGAGGCAGTGTCATCAAGATATTTGCGGGTAACTTACCAATCATATTGCTTCTGTGAGACTGTGAATGCTCGTCCAATATTAAAACCTTGGTTGTTTGGATTGAAACTTGAACATCAGTGAAGTGAAAATTTAACAATAATTGAGTATTCATGAAGTTTAAAATTTTCCTGAAAACATTTCTTTCATTCTCCTTTGTGATCATATGAAGGAAAAAAATGCACTATGCTTCCGCAATAAGCTGTGATCTAGGCCATCTGGCAACTCTAGGCAGCATTCTTTTTGCATGCCAGGGCTAATCGTGATGTGTAATAAGTCCAAACACGCAATATCGTTTCCTTTCCATTCTGATGCCTTTTGCTTTGAGCCGTTATTTACCTGAATGGATCCTTTTTGCTTCTGCAGGACAGCTTCTTTCCAGTGCCGACTGCTGAACTGATACATATTACAGAACGATCTAGCACTGAACCAGTTATATTGCAACTTGATTTGATGAGCTATGTTGCGGGGCGCGACTAGTCAGATTTTTTTGTAGAACTCAGTTATCCGCATATTGATGACATCAATTTAGGCTAATATTTCATTGTACAAAATATCTCAACACTGGAACACAATTTGTACTCATGTATGCTCCATGTTCTCATACCTTCCTTTCAGTTCAGAACTTACAAACTGATCACATACCACTTGTTCAGTTTTCTGCTCTCCAGTTTCTTTCATCGTTTCTGTTGTAAAAAAAAAAATAGTGAGTAATATTTCCTTTGGTCGTCAGAATTTGGGTGGCTCGGTGCGGTTTCCCTATCCCCAAACGGGTGAAGGGGTTTCCAAGGGCCCATGAGGCCATGAATCACAGATTCGTTGTGGGTATTTGGTATATCCTCTCCCCATAGATGGTTTATAAAGGGTAGCCACTGAAAAGGCTCGGCTCTGCGGCCACAGGTGTTTGGATTTTGCCCCTGCTCCCTTGATCTGGTTCTTGGCAGAGTCACCATGTCTGCCTTCGTGGGAAAATACGCAGGTTCTTGCTTATATCTGAATCTCCTTTTGCACGTACTTGTAAGTTATACTTGACTACATTGTACCAGCGATATGCTTAATTTGTTCAGTTTGTGAGATTGTATACGTGCAGTACTACACTTGAACCCCTTGCAAATAGATACATTATTTACTAAGTGTCTATACGTTATAATAAAAATATAAATATTGAACGTAGTAATATTAAATATAAACTTAAAGCATAGAGATACGAGAACATCATAAAAGTGTCGTTGAATGAATATGTTAGGAGCGATACCGTATTTTGATTTCAGATTGGATAAAAAAAAAGAAGGTTATCCGTTAATTTTCCTCTCAATTTTTTATATTTATTTTTATTAGTAAAACGAGTCACATATCTATAGCCAGTAATCAGGCGATGATGCTAGATGACGATAGTGGATGGCAAAAGTGAGTAAATTATTTAAAATTCTAGATTTTTTATTAGATGTGACGAGAGTAGAGGAAGAGATGACATAGAACTGATCTATGTTTTATATAGTAGAGATTAGATGGAAATAAATTGCCAATTGGAGAGAAGTGCTAGGTGTAGCTGTTTGGGACGCTGGAATTTTTCTTTTTTGATTACTGTCGGAATATACGGTTTCTGTGAAATTCCAATAAAGTTCGTGTCAACTGTCAAATTCTTGTGTTCCGAACTTATATGAGCTTAGCTTGTAGTTTTGATTGGTGGTATGCAGTATACACCTAAGGACCTAAGGATTCTTGTGCTTTCGCCATGCACCTAAGGATGAACATATGCATGCGCGCCTGCAGATGAGCTGATCAAGACCGCCAAGTACATCGCGACGCCGAGCAAGGGCATCCTCGCCGCCGACGAGTCGACGGGCACCATCGGCAAGCGCCTGTCCAGCATCAATGTGGAGAACGTGGAGTCCAACCGGCAGGCGCTCCGCGAACTTCTCTTCACGGCGCCCGGCGCGTTCGAGTACCTCTCCGGGGTCATCCTCTTCGAGGAGACCCTCTACCAGAAGACCTCCAACGGCAAGCCGTTCGTGGACTTGCTCAATGCCGGCGGCGTCGTGCCCGGCATCAAGGTCGACAAGGGCACCGTGGAGATCGCCGGCACCAACGGCGAGACCACCACCCAGGGCCTCGACTCCCTAGGCGCGCGCTGCGCCAAGTACTACGAGGCCGGCGCGCGCTTCGCCAAGTGGCGCGCCGTGCTCAAGATCGGCCCCGCCGGAGAGCCGTCCGAGCTCGCCGTCAAGCAGAACGCCGAGGGGCTCGCCCGATACGCGCTGCTCTGCCAGGAGAACGGGCTCGTCCCCATCGTCGAGCCCGAGATCCTCACCGACGGCGCCCACGACATCAAGACCTGTGCCGCCGTCACCGAGCGCGTCCTCGCCGCCGTCTACAAGTCCCTCAATGACCACAAGGTACTCCTCGAGGGCACACTCCTCAAGCCCAACATGGTCACCCCCGGCTCCGACAGCCCCAAGGTACATCACACTTCATTCATTCTTGCAGTTTTTTCCATGCACCATGCAAGATCATTATTCACCGATGCATTTGCACATATTTTTTTAGGTTGGCGCGGAGGTGATCGCGGAGTACACGGTGGCGGCGCTGCGGCGCACGGTGCCGCCGGCGGTGCCGGGGGTGGTGTTCCTGTCGGGCGGGCAGAGCGAGGAGGAGGCATCGCAGAACCTGAACGCCATGAACAAGCTGGAGGTGCTCAAGCCCTGGACGCTGTCCTTCTCCTTCGGCCGCGCGCTGCAGCAGAGCACCCTCAAGAAGTGGGCCGGCAAGAAAGAGAACGTCGCCTCCGCACAGGCCACCTTCCTCGTCCGGTGCAAGGCCAACTCCGAGGCCACACTTGGCAAGTACGACGGCGCCGGCGCCGGCGCCGGTGACGCCGCAGCCTCTGAGAGCTTGCACGTCAAAGGGTACAAGTACTAAGTCACTGCCCTGCCGGTGGCCCCAGCCCGGGTCCAATCCGTGTGGTGCACGTGGCTGCGCAGACTGCGTTGAGATTCGTGCGGATATATGTGCTTCATCTGTGGTGTTCATTAAATTCTCTTCCCTCCTCTAGCTCCTACTTAACCAAAACCGTGTCAAAATGTTGATCTGGTTGCAGTTCGCAGTGCACACTAATAGAAGATATATAAGTGTAATATATGGATGCGACCTTTTTACTGAAGCTTTGTGCCTTTGTTTCATGGAGTCTGTGTATACAAAATGCATATTCAAGAGCTCAGAAATGGCAATGTATTTGCTTCACAATATTCATTGTCTCATCCAGGATGATGCACACAAGGGAACAATATGTACATTATTTTTTGGTGCGCTTTTTTGTGCCTTACTGGGACAGTGACAGCAGCACTATCTACTTAAGACGTCTGATGCAGTAAGACTAGGACGCCAATTACAAGACGAAGCGCAGTAGCATTAAAGCTGGTCTGAACATTTTGCACAGGAGTTTCTTCCAACATTTGCCGTTCCATAGGCATAGGCTTCAAAAGCTTCATGGCATCAGTAGAGCCTGATCCTTGTGGTTATGTGCTGCTGGCATAGAGGGCAGCGTTCCATATCTTTTCCGCATTCGTAGCAAGTCTGCAAACACATATATGTTACCAACCTAGCATGCAGATTGCAGAGCAGGAAATGTGTAGCGAAAACATTGAGTATAGTTGACGAAAGGTTTCTGCACCTGATGTCCACATCCAAACGCGAGGTCCTTCGATTTATACATGCAAATGGGGCACAGCTGCAGATAAAAACCGTCAAGCTTCTTAGTTTGTAATCCAGAGAGCACAGAGGTTTAGCACATATTACATAGGTAAATAGAAACTCACCTGGAACACCCTTTGTTCCAGGATTTGAAAGTCATTAGTATGGCCACAAGATGCAATTATGTGTCCAAGTAAATAGCAAGCTTACGACTATTATATTTTGCAGATCAAATGGAACATATGAAGGTACAAGTGAACTGGGAAAAGGTCAAATTTGACTAGGTATTGTGGTCGAGAAGGGAAGTTAAAGCAACACAATGCAAGGGCCTGATATCATTAAACTAATAACATGGGAAAGCCTGGAAAATCAAATTTTCAGTGTTGCGGTTTAACTTTGCATTTGGGCATTAAATGGTTGTGGATGGTGAAAATAAGAAAGATATACATACAAGTCTGTCCTCTAAAGCACTTTCTGATGCATAGGTGTCAGGTCTCCTTGTGGCTGCAGGCTGTTGCTGTTTGAAGCTCTCAGACCGTTGCTGAAAGCCACTTGTTTGTTGGTCAAAGCTACTAGATCGTGAATAAACACCAGACTGTTGACTAAAGCTAGTAGACCGTGAATAAGCAGTCCTTGTTGGTGGTGGCAGAGCAATTCTTGGAGGTATTCTTTGGCGGCGGCTGAAACAGTAGAAAAATTTAAGAAAGTGGTCAGATGGCACATTATTACCCAAAGCTCAAATTATAGTTCTAATTGATTCAGTATGGTATTGGAAACCATAGTAGAATACCCTAAGAGTTGTAGATCAAGTGTTGCTTTGTACTGTGTAGGGATTTCCATCAGTGCTGACAATGCAAATTCTGCCTCCTTTCTATCATCTGCTATGCTCTTTGACATAATCTCCGTAAAATTTACAAACTGCATAAAATCAAGAATTCTTCCATGTCTATGTTATTGTGAACCAAATAATTCAGTTGAAAATATTACAAATAAGCTGCAGGACAATCACCTGGAAATTGTCAAATGAGCGAGCAGGTATATTGTCATCAAACTGGTGCATCATATCCCATGGTCCATCACCAACCCCAACAAGAACAATAGATAAAGGAAAGTGGCTGGAATGTTTTAAAAAGATAAGTTATTCCGTGTTTATTTTATTGGGAAATTAGAATTGGCGGAAAATGAAGGAATTACTTTCAAAGCCTCAATCAGACAAAGTACCTAGCTTTTACTATTGCATCAATTGTATCCCGCTCCTGTGGACTTAATTGCCCAGACTGTGTATCAACACTTCGGGTAACCTATCACCAGAAGTTTTATCCCAGTGACAATAGGATATACAAACAAAAAGTTCCACTAGAGAAGAGCTTTGCTTACAACCATTCAATGACCAGAAAGAACAGGTACTAAAACAAAGGCAAAAACTTGATACTATGGTCACCAACCTGTCCATCAGCAATTATCAGAAGAACATGATATTGGCCACCAGTGCTGTCTACAATTCCAATTGCTGTCTCAATCATTGGAGCGAAAGATGTTGGTCCTGTTGTAAGAATAAACCCATGCAAATTTCAGTATGCATTTCTTCCCCTGGAAAAGTACTAAATTTTTTAACTGAACTACTTTAGTACCATTAATCATTAGCTAGATTTAAGATGCTGCTAAATAGCCATCCTGTTCCTTTTCTCACTTTTATGAAAGAAAGGACAAACTTGATTCAAGAAAAAGAAAGGAAGAAAAAATTCATCTACATTAAGTGTTTTCTAAGCAAACCAGCTAATCGAAGAGTTGGAACTATTTCTCTGTATCTTTCTAGCGCCTCTTCAAATCCGTTGCATGGGCGGTTCTCTGGGTAAAAGCTGAATACCTCCTGATCATGAGTTGACGCTGCTCACAAGAGAAAGGAATGGGTAGATCAAGAAAGGAATGGGTAGATCAACACTGTGGTTTAAACATGTTATTGAAAACCCACCAAGTGATCAACAGAAAAAAAAATGGTACTAAATGATTACCATCACCAAATCCAAAGCAGGGAATCAAATTATCTTCATCAAAAGCTGAAAGTGTCCTTCCAATAATAGATATGGCTTGCTCATATGGGTTTGGAGTGCTTCCAATATCATGCAGACAGCGACGATTAAAAGAAATTTTACCTAACATAGAGAAACTTTTGAAAGTTAAGTGAAAATTGAAAATATTATGATCCGACGACTGACACAGGATACGATTATCAGATAAAAGCAACATGGTATTTGGGAGGCATCCTTTCTACGGTGAAAACTTTACTCATTGTTAGCTTATCCTTTTCTTTAGAGTAATTCCTTTCCCTAACATGGTTTCCCTTCTAACAGTAGAAGTTGACACGTCATTGGCATTACTGGTCAAATCGTTTGCTTGAATAATAATAAACCACAGGCTTTGAAATAAGGACAACTAGATTTGAAAGGGAAGTCGGTCCTAATATCGGGCAAATCAAGAAATAGTTTGGCAGCTTAGTGAGTAATAGGCACCAGTGCAGAACAAAGCAAATATAAAGAAGCACAAGTATGTATCCAAAGTCAAAAGGGGGGAAGATCATCTGCTAACCTGTCCATTCATTGCTCTTTGTAAAATCAATGCCTACAATAAGATTTGAAGATTCAAGACCTGCCTGTGCCAAAGCTTCAGTCACCTGTAACAGTACAGAACCATAACAATAAATTGGTGTACTTCCAATCTCAAGTTCACAGTACTCAAAGAGGAGACATTGTGCAGGGCTCTAGTAAATGCCCTATGCCCTGAAGGAACTGAAGCAAAATGCCAAAATACAAAGTTGAATATACCAGAAAGCATACAGTCTCCATATTGTTTAATGCCATGATACTAATGAAGAGAATGCAACAATACAGCTCTTGTTGGATCCTTTTGAGAAAAAATAATCCTATCAAAACAGTTTCTTCAAAAGTTTACCAAAGAATTGAATAAAAAGATGAATAATACCATTCTACTAAGCTAGTGGAAAGCACAAATCACGGGTAGCAATGCAGGTAAGAGAATTAGTAAAAGATGTGGTCATGCCATCAAGACATACCTGACTCAAAGAGCGGTAGTCATCACCAATCCTTGAATACTTCCTGTGCAACCTGGCGTGTGTTTCTGGCTGCACATTGTTCTCTGAAGAAGGCGCGTACCTTGCACTATAACTGGAGGATGTATTTCCAGCATATCTGGAATCATATCCTGACCATGTGTTCCCAGAATCATAAGAATAGTTATATGAAGGCTTGGAGTCTTTTTGCCCCATTGCTCAACTTGTGCCTATGAATAACTGCAGCACTGAGATGAGCTTCCTGGTAAAGAGAAGTAAAAACATCATTACTCTCATATCCTAACTAACTGGAGACAAAGCAGATACTTTTCGCATAAATAAAAGCAGACTTTTCTGACAGATATCAAGAGATCTTCTAGGTCTTCTGGAACTTGATCGATCTAAGTTACATGGAATACTTTGAAGGATTCCTAATTCGGGGTGGAATGATTCACTGTCCATAACAGGTAAATTTCCTACCCTGGAACAACCACAGCATCCTACTCACACATTTCCTCCTCATGGCCAATCTGTAAGATTAACAACTGAAAAAGCCGGTTCCTATATGAGCATCGAACGTATCGATGGACACCTCCACGAAATTAGATTTCTACCTACCAAAAATATCAAATACCTGCGAACAAATAACGAATAACCTAACGGGATTAGATCCAGGCCGCCTTTCTCGTGTACCCTCATCAAGAAACAAACAGAGTGATGAGGCGGAGAGAGGGGATGGGGAGAGATGAGAAAGGCTAGTTCTTGGAAGTTGGAACTGAAACCCGTAAATGGAGCCAAGAAACCAAGCCAAGAGAAACTGGGAAACCTTACCGACGGGACCGAATCTCACCACCAAACTGCACGGAACCCCCGAATCAGGCCGCAGGCGGGCTTACCCCGTTCCGCTTCTACCCAAGTACGCACGCCTCCGCTCTGCGAAGAAGGGGACGGGAGTGAGGTGGGCAGCCGAGGGGAAGAGGAGCGCAGGACAGAGACGACATGCGCCCAACTTACCGAGTACACGCGCTCAAGTCTCAACCAATGGCGGTACAGTAATCGGAGAAAAAACCACGGGGGGAAGTCGAGTCAATTGATCAACCAGAAGGCAATGCATGCAGCGGCAGCCGAGCGGAGGGGAGATTTCTTGTACAGCCGAGCGGAGGGGAGATTTCTTGTGCGCCTGTGTCTCTGACCCCCGCGCTCGCGGGAAAACGACGGAGGAAGCTTCGGAGCGGCCAAGAGGAGGGGGGCGGCGATGATACTGATTAGTCGGCGCGAGGGAGAAAAGAGAAGAGAGGTTTGTTGGCGAGCTGTGTATGATTATCCAGTGAGGAAGAAAAAAGTTCAGGTAGTGGGCGTATTAATGTTACGTGCACACCGGTACGGCTACACGGGATCTTGTGCCGGTTACCATATTGCAATCTTTTCTTTTTTTTCTTTTCTTAAGACCGGGGTTGTTACCGGGTCTATATTAGAGGTTAAATCAGACATGTTCAATATCCGAGAATTAAACTCGGTGAGATCGATCACATCATTGTGCCTTGCTACTGAGCTCCGTGCTTGTTCACGCATATTGCATATTACAATCTTTGATATCTTCTTAAAAAACCCTTCATACTTAATTATTATAATAAATACTTTACAACACTAAATATGATCTATAGATAGAGTCGGCTGGTATTATCTTCAACTTTAAAACAAGATTTAACTTATTGAACTTGAAAAAGATCGGACAGACACCTCTATCTTTAAAGCCAGGGACAAAAACCATTTTTAATGTAGCAACTTTATTTCGTTTTGGCCTCCGCACGAAATGAATTAAGAGAAAGCCATCCAATTTAGAGTTCTTTTTTTTTTACCAGAGTTATCTTTTTTCTTATTGACAAGATATCATGCGCTAATAATTAGAGAATCAAACATGTATAGTTTTACTGTAAGATTTGGAACGACACTAACACCTTAGTATAGTCGTACGTTGACGTGTAGTATGTGTCATGCAACGATACGTCATGGGTGATGATGATTGCAAAATAATGGGTTTGGGTTGTTGGGAGTTTAGTTAAGTTGACTTGTTATTTGCACCTGGTTTAAGTCATGATTTGGCTTTCGTGGAAACCACATTTTGATATATAATGATGGAGACGTATGGGTACAACTCTATTTACTAGTATTCAAATCTTAATACTAAGGATTTACACATACACAAATGTTTTCAATGATAGGCGTATGATTGAGACACTCACGTATACGTGTGGTGCATCATTTTTGTGATCATTAAAAAAAATGATTTGGTTTGGCGTGTGTGAGATGCATATACAGATCAGGCAACGTTACGTCTTCATCGCGCCACATGTTGCAAGTTGAAAGTCCACGTGGCATCCAATTTAGTGCAAAGAATAAAAAACAAACGCAACAGCAGCCCACTAAATGCTGCCGCTCCATGGTGGGCTTGGGCCTTATCTGCTGATCGTCCCCCTCCCGAACGATGGTCCAATGTCACCCTCCTCCTCTCGCGTCGTCACGATCCTTCCCCTCCCCAGCATCCTTCTCCATCGCGGCCTCCCGCTAGCCACGCCGTCCAGTTGGAAGGACCTACATCGTTGCTGCCAGTCGGCGAGCTCTTAGATGCCCGCGGCTTGCTGCTGGACTGTGGCGGCCCATATGTGGAGGACGAGGACACAGAATGTGGGCGGAATTAGGCGGAAGAAAATTTTATAGGATGCTGTTTAGAAATATTCTTGTGATCTCATTCACGTTATTCATCCTATGATCTAATTATTAGGCTGAAGAGGAGAGAGAGGACACGTCATAGAGAAGAAGATTTTCATAGGATATTATCTTGTAAAATTTGATTACGAATCAGGCAGGGCGTAGTAGTGCTTGGTGCTGCCCTACACAAAAGCCAAGGAGAGTTGCTCCAATGGACACAAAGGAACAGCAGCAATTCCCAATGGTGATACATTACTGCTTTGGAAATAGCAGACGCACTAGATTTTTCTTATGGTCTCACCCTTTTCGAAATCCAGTGTATATTTCTTTTGGCCTTTAATTCTTTGCAGAGCCATGCTAAGAGGATGTTTTGCTTATTTGTTGTGCACTTTTACAAAATTAAGGTTTTCTTATTGTTCCTTGGTAAAGATATTATTCTCACAAAGGACAACTTAGTTACAAGAAACCGGAAGGGTTCTAAAAATTGTTGTTTCGTGTTAATAATAAAACTATCCAACATATTTTCTTCAAACGTCACTTTGCTACGTTTATTTGGAGAGTAGTACAACTAGTTTCGGTAATCCTCTACTAATTGACTCGCATATGTTTGGATCATGGCTTGATGGAATAAATGATGCTCATATCAAGAAACATAATTTGGTAGGAGCAAGTGCTCTTTGTTCAGCTCTTTGGTTTTTTGACAAAGTAAAAGTTAGTTCTTCTATGCAGATGATCTACATGGTACACATTGTATCCGATACTGGTCTATACTATAAAAGGAGGAGGAGAGAGGAAATACGATGGGTTTGCCATGTCTTGAAAACAACCATCATGGAGATAAATTCCTCAAACGTAGGTGGTGATTTAGTAACATGATTTGTGCTTAATGCTGCCACTCTTCACTTATGTTGGTGAACTTTTGCTATTTGTTAGATTTTTTCTAGCCAATGGCTACAACTTTATAATAATTATCGGCTGCGTATATCTACGGATGTAGAAGCTAGGATATGTCAAATCTTATTCCATTGTTTTAAAAAAAGACTTTGGAGTCATTCTCAGAGTATGTTTTGCTTATGTTCTGAAATTCATGTTTTGCTTTCTTGATAAGGTGGATACTGAAATAACTTGAGAATTGCCGGTGATGACAATGGCACGCATTGTGCAACCTTTTTGCCTTTTGCAACTCTGTTTCGATTTCTAGACATTTGCAAAGAAAAGAAAAAACACCTGCAATGGTTTATTTACATTTCCAATATTTCAATTTTTCAAGGGTGCTGAAATCATGATGAGCAGAGATACCATAAAGTTGGACATTGAAAACTCCAAATCCAAACATGAAAAAGATACAAGAAGGCTCTTTGAAGAAAACCGTAGACGCGTGCTGTTGCTTTCAAGGAATAAAACTAATGAATTATGGTCTGCCTTCTGTTGCCAAATGAAACTAATGAATAATGCTCTGAGGCACTGATCAGTCCTCACCAACGTTCAAAAATTCGTTTGGACCCCAAAAAACATCTCCGATGGTAACCAGAAATGCACGGTTACCACGAAAACCGGTAGAAATTTGGCGAGAATTTGGACAAATTCACTCGGTCAATTTTGCAATTCAGGGGTAAAATCAGACTGAATCGACCGAACGGTAATCGAATTCCACCGGTAACCGATCGAATTGACCTATTTATTGATCGGGTTTTCCGTATTTCTCACATTGATTGGTAACTAGTCGAATTTTCCGATTTACCGAGCGTATTTCTCGGTAACCCGTGAAGCTAAAAAAAACCCAAAAAATAGCTGAACCTTGTAAAATCAATAACTAATTCATGTAAGCTTCAAATCAAGTGAAATAAATTTTGTTGGTTTCCTTGTAATATGATCTACATGATAAAAAATATTTATACTCATAAGTTGAATATATTCTCTGAGAAAATATTTATACTCATAAGTTGAATATTTTCTCTGAGAAAACCTAGTTAAATGTATAGTTAACTCTTTGCTAATCCAAAAATCATGATACCAATTTTATTAGTCTTCTTACATGATCCTATATCTTTTAAAAATACATAAACTCATGAAATAGTTATTTTAATATGCAGGATTTGTAAATGTGTTGCAACTAGATTAATTCATAGCTAATCCATCACACCTCCAAAATTAGTGAAACCACTTTTATTAGTTTACTTATACTATGATTTATGTAGTAAAAATAATTGTAGACATGAAAAAGTTAATTACGGTATTGTTTTTTAACATGTTCACTTTCTGTTTGTGAACTTTGTAAAAATCATGAAGAAATTAATAAAATTCTAAATGAAGTGAAACCAAATTTAAAGATCCTATTAAAATACGCCCTACATAAGAAAAATATGTGTTTACATGTTAAGCTTTTCCTTAACATAAGTTAATAAATGAGCTGCACGTTTTAACTTTTTTCTTTTTTTTCAAACTTTCTCCTATAGAATATGATGCAAACGACATTTTTTTGAATTTTTTATAGAAATTATTAGAATTGTCTATGGCTTTTTTAGGATTTTTGTGATTTTTTTATTGATTTGTTGATTTTTTAATTTAAATTTGAAAACCGATCGCATTATGAAATCGGTACAGACTGGTAAGCTCGGTAATCGCAGTTATCAACATGTAACCGATGAATTTTCAAACCCTGGTCCTCACACAGACCATGCTTGAAGCCTCCATGGCTGATTTGATCAGGCCAAGTCGTTGATATGCTCTTTTGAAACATTATCATGTGTGTGTATATAATGTACTTAGATTCAATTTTAGTTATTATTGTGTTACTTCTAGTTAAGATCTAAAAAATAGTTAACTTACAATATGCAAAACATGAGTTACAATCAGATATAAATAAAAAAATAAATTATAATTACGTTATGAATGAACGTAACTCCTAACGTATTCCTTGTCTTAATAATGCTCAACCTAAGAAACACAATTGTAATAACTGGAGGGTGACGCAATAGTAAACTACAGTATGCTTAAGCGTATAATAGAGTCACTATATATATAGAGAGAGAGACATGGTTGGCCCAACTTTGCAGGCCCTGCGCGCTGCGTGTCTGAATACCTGACTATTGACTAACTAGAAACTAGAACTACTAAATACCTAAGGAATACCGACTAACTAGAACTACAGAATACCTAAAGTCTACTGACTAATCTAGAACTATTGAAACTACAGAATACCTGAGAAATTTTAACTAACCTAAAACTATTGAATATCTAATGACTACTAACTAACCTAGAACTACTACAACTACTTAGATATATAAGAACTATCGACTAACCTAGAACTACTAAAACTATTTAATACCTGAGAATTACTGATCAAACTAGAACTACTGAAACTATTAAATAACTGAGGACTACTGATTAACTTAAAACTACTGAAACTACTATACATCTTACTACTAATTAACTTAAAACTTCTGAAACTAGCTAGTTGATATTTGACTATTGACTAACTCAGAACAACTGAAACTACTAAATAACTATAAAATTGATAGACTTTTTTTTCAATTTTTTCATATAGTTTATATTGAAGTATCTTAGAATGAGTATACTTATATACTCATAGTGACAAGAGTATATCCAATTTATTTATATAGTATATCATAGTAGAGAGTATGTACTCCTAAAGTACAGACTAGTTTTTAAATATATATATGCTTTTATTGTGTCCCTAGGATCTGTCCATACCCCTTCATTGGTTCATATCTTGTAATGAAAAGTTACATCCATGTGTCTATAAGTGTCGCAATGGATGCCGCATATGTCTATTCATTCATTCATTCACACCTTTTACTTAGAGGTTGTCAAGTTGCAGGATATCTTGAGCTTGAGTTACATTTATCTTGTTTATTGCTTGAGCAACTTATGTATATGAAACTACTGTAGTCTGAACGAAAGACAGAACCGTGTTTATACTATTCATAGTTACTATTTGCTTGTTTATTATTATTCAAGATTTTTTAGTTGTCAAAACCAACAATTCAACCAGTTATACAGTAGTCGTAATAATCATATTCAGTATTCACCATATTTTTCGATAATTTATTTTAGGAGTAGCTAAGCTTTTTTGTATAATTTCTTAGCTATGGTTATATGGGTTAAGGTTTTATCGTCTCCTCAGGTAGTTCCCTGAAAGGAACATTTAACCTTGGGTATAAAGTTCTCTCATCTTATGAGCGCAACAACAGACTCAAGGCTGATATGAGCACCACTAAGGAGGTTTCTCCTACAGGGTCCTTAGCATACAAATTTGTCCCATATAAGTAGACTAATTAAGAAGACTGAGCTATTTTTAAAGGAAAACTATTGCATTTCTACAAACCAACTTATATATGATTTTTCCTTTTAGGAACCCTACGAACAAAGAGATTACCTTACGAAGTTCCTTACAGGAGCTAATTTACAAAGTTTCTTGTAATAGCAAATATTTTATAAGTGGGATATTACACATTAATGTGGAAAGAGCTCTCAGAGACTCGATAATTGCTCTCGCTTCTCAGTGCCCCTTCCTTCCAAATGTCGTTCTCCTTTTATAGTCAAGTGGGAATGTTTATTTATTAGCCTTACAAACATCTCGTGACTTCACATGCATCACATACCCTCACATGCACCCTGTAGCCTCGTGTATCATATGGCCTCGCATGCATGCATGAAGTTCCGCTAGGTTGTCTGGCTAGCTAGTAATGATGTGGCTTTCCAGATATTCCCTACTCATTCTCTTAAGAATATATTCTATATTGTATTTCTAATGTTATTGAATCTCTTAATAAACTACCGTAGAGTCTTATAGTTCTCTTGACTAAGGCTTCCTTCCCAGGACGCTCATAGGCTCTTGAAAATTAGCCAAGAAAAGATCACTTAAGTGTTCCTATAAACAGACTGATTCTACGGGTAAATTGTTCAACCATGATCGGGCGGGTCCTTCAAATGTAGTATGGAGGTAATTGGCCATAATTTTCTCATCTCCACCATCCACTTGGATAGTTGTTGTATATATCTAGAGGAATTCTATATTAGAACTTCTATCATACTTCTCCAGCCAGCCAGATAAGAATCTATCCGGCCAATATACGGCTTGGAGATCGGGTGTGAAAGCTTGACACATGATAATCACCGTGATGCTTCTCCGGCTATTAGAGACATATTTACGACCCTCGGAAATCGTATTGGAATGATTCTTGAAACTTGACATGTCCATTCTAGGATATCTATCTTGATGTTCCGCCCGATTGCGGTGCTCTTTGGTGTCACGATGTAAGTTTCGCACAGGGTGATCTTTGGGAGGCGTTGTACGACGTGCTCGCCGATCGCGGGCGTGCATCCTTTCGTGAGTTGGTCCAGCCTCTCTCACCGACATGGGGAAGTTTGGTTGGAACTATTTCGGCGTGAGCTACTCATCTTAGTGGTTGATCTTGCCGAGCTAGAGGCTTCTGCCCATTGCTATGCATTAGCGAGAAACCTGGAAATGTACTCCAACCATTGCACCCCTTCTAAAGTATTTAATATCCCTTGAGCCGGATTGGAGAGTAGGGTTTTTGTGACTTGCAGATATTGGGCAACATAAAAAATAAACGGGTCTATGTTACCTTGTTGGACCAATGAGCCAAAATCATCCAACCAAGTGGCATCTAGAGATTCTCGGGATGCCTGTGCTCATCTTGAACGTATGCTAGTGTTGGATGTCTTGATGGACTTGAATCTTGTTGTCATGCCCGTCATCATTGACCACCAGAGAGCGTATTGACACCATAGTTTTGTATGTCTTCTTCGTATGTAGGTGTGTCAATCTTCGAGAAGCGAGGTTCATCCTCTAGAATCTCCTGTTCTATATCGGTGACTACTCGGTGGCGAAGTCCACTGAAAATTGAGGCTACAAACGAAGTTGGGTTTTTAGATCTACTAGCTCTATAATCGCGTGAGCATCTTGACCTTCGAGCTCTAGATCGAGAAACCTCCGTCAACTCGTCAAACTTCACATAGATGTCGGGTCCGAAGTCGTCATAGAACCTATCATCGAAGTAGCCCATTGTCTGATACTTTTGATGTGCTTAGTTAATGGCGATGTGTCTTGTCAAATCCGTACAAACAATGCCAATAATAATTAGTAAAGTTAATTATGCAAATACTTATTTAAAGAGTGATGTATGGTCATCAATTGTACATATTGAAAAGGAGTACACTAGATTTTATATATATTTAGGTCTTTCTTAGCATAACAACCCTACGTTTTGTGTTATGTTGCTTAATCTCAGTGACAAATAGTTATAATAAAATATATCTAGATCTATTCCTATAAACCATGAGTTCTCTTGCGAGTTGACTTTCTTTTTGGCTTGTTTTCTATGAACCGGCCGACAACGTGCTGTCAGGTCCATCCGCTGTCCCTGCTTCCTAATCTGATCCCCCTTGGATACGTTAATCTAGCCAAGTTTTTAGATTCCCTTTCTTTTCTAAATCAGTTAGGTCTGTGACACGTATATGTGTATCCATTGCTTTCGATGTATATACTCCTCTCTAATGGATATTATAAAGAATATATACATCTTAAAAAGTAATATATATACATCTTAAAAAACATATATTTTACTTATAAAAAAATATATACATATTAGAAAATAATTTGTACACTCCAGATGTAGAATAACTATTCTACACTCTGACTCAACACAGCCGATCTAATATATATATATATACACGGTGAGGCTATTTTGCACCTATGCGCAGAATAGCCGCACGCCCCCCAGTCGAGCCATCCTCCCTCCCCGTGCAGTTACAACATAGTGAACTGCAGCGTTGCTTGTTGAAATACAACATGTAGAACTGAGTTACAACATGATAAGCATTGCGATGTTGCAGTTATAAAGAAGTTATGTCTATGTTAGTCACTCTAGTTACAACATGTAGAATATTGCAGTTACAACATGATGAACTGCAACGTTGCTTGTTGAAATACAACATATAGAACTGAGTTACAACATGATGAGCATTGCAGTGTTACAGTTACAATCTGGTGAATACTACAGTTATAATATGGTAGATAATCTAGTTATAACATGTGTAAACACTTTATGTCTGTAGTTGCAATCAATCTATACTACATGTTGTAACTCGTTTATGCACGTAATTGCAACTGATTGCAATCGCTGCTCATAGGGTGGGAACACATTTGGTCAACTAGTGGGTCCACGTGGTGGTGGGTGGTAGCACATTCGGTTGTGTGAGGCTGACGCGCACGTGAAATCTTCTTTAGTTGCGTGAGGCTAACTCGGTCGGGCGTACGCAAGTCCTGTGCGCAGCATGCATGCACGCTGCACATAGACATATAATATATATATATAGGGCGCTGCTATTCTTAGCGCTGCGCGTTGAATAGCTATTTAGCGCCCCAGGATACCCCGCGCCCCGATCGTAGATTCGCTCGGGAAATCCGCTCGAAGCCGTAAAACTTTCGACCGCAGCCGTATATTTTGCTTCCGTAACCGTATGAAGAGCATATTTGGTCCGTTTCGATCCGGAAAATATTTTTTAGCCGTAAAACTTTCGATCGCAGTCGTAAATTTGCTTCCGCAACCGTATGAAGATGTCCTTTGGTCAGGGAACCGTATAACCATAAAATAATTTTTTTTGAGAACGAGTTGATTTCCATATTTTTAATCGTACACAAAACAATCAGGGAACCGTATAACTTAGATTGGCCAGTAGTAAAATATACATTTATGAACCATATATGAATCATACAGAGAGCCGTAAATCATATTGTTATGAAGCGTAAAATTTAATTTTATGGTAACGAGTGATCTTTCGTACACATAAACATATTCAAAGTATCCATGTAACCATAAATCAATTATGATTAAATCATTTGTGCTTTTATTTTTCGGAACAATCGTGTTTTAACGCTCTAAACATGATTGAGTAAAAGTTTTAATGTTAAAACATGAATGACAAAACCGACAGGGCAACATTTTTTTTTAAATTGTCCTGTCGTGAATAAATAACGTATATACGGTTAAAACAAATGAGTAAATACGAATGGGTAAGGTTATGTGCCGCAAGGGGGACCGTGAAAGAATAAAATATATATGGTTATATTATCTAGTTCAGTACGGTTATGTGCGGGTTCGGCGTCAACATGACTGTCAAAGTTATGTTAGACGTATACGACCATATATAATATAAAATTACGATTGGGAATCGATACAGTTAATTGCCACGTTGAATCGTTAAATAAGAAAGAAATATACGGTTGAAATATGAATGGAACACGGTTGCGGTTGTTTTGATATGGTTGCTATATGGTTACGGTTATAAAGATTAAATAATTACGGTAAGGATATAATACATAAACGGTCGTAATAACATAAAATTTTATGGTCGTAATAATTGCTGGATTACGATTGCGGGTTGGTTGGCGGGGTTTCACGAGTTTGGTCTGGGTCGGGGGGTGGGGGCGGGGCGAGGGGTGGTTCGGGGCTGGTCTGGGTCGGGGGGGGGGGCGGTGCGACCGGTGCGTTGAATAGCTATTTTTAGCGCAGGGAGTAATATATATATATATATATATATATATATATATATATATAGCTTCATGAATATTAATGTATCTTATCTAAGGTTCATCGTCATGAAGTTTGAGGATGAGCCTCCAATTTATAATACAAAGAAGGTTCAATCAGCCGCAACTTCGTCCAACGCACGCAGCACCTAAGAAGGCACCAATTTAACTTGATCACGATTCATCAGTGGTTTGTTTTGTCTCTGACAAATGGGGACATCCAGCCGTCCCGAGTGTGGACAGTCGACGTCCACGTCAGCCTGACCCCATTTCCTTGTGTGCAGCGCACTCATACCTGTTACCGGGTTCGGATCCGCATCCATGAGACGAGCTCCGAAAGGGAAAGAGTCGTCAACTACAGAACCCCGGCGACCATCGGCGGCCCCTGTGCTCTGCTCACGGCAGACAATCGCCTGGGAAGACGCAGCGGAGAAGTTCTGGAGATCTAAACCCCGACTCGCAGCCAAGAAAACTACTAGTGCAGCTCACCATCCAATCCGTTTCTTGCTCCTTCAGAAATCGGAGGGGAAAAGGTCTCTCTTCTTTCTGTCGCTTCTTGATTTTTTGGTCTACAGTCCTCATTCCTCCTTATTCGGCTCGAAGAAAGGTTCTTGATTTTTTCTCTTGTTACTCTCTCCAGATTTGCTTTTGCATCGTTGAGAGGAGCGGCGGCTAAGATGTGCAGCAGAGATGGTGCTGATAGTGGGAAGGCTTCCTCAGGTGACGCAGAGCGCATTTACTTTCCTACTGCTACCGGTCTCCAGAATTTCACTATTCCGCCTTGCTGCCCCTGGAAGCAACGTTGGATCGATGATGCATAGTTGCACTGGGGAATATTCACTTGCTCAGTGGCGCATATGTTATCTGCATGTGATTGCTGAACAACACTGTTGCTGCTAACCAGATACAAAAATATGTCATTTTGTACCACTCCCTACTTGCTCGAGAAAGAATATCTAACTTCAATTTGTTAGGCTCATGCTTTCTTTTCCTCAATCAGATAACACGAGGAAGCTCAAAGAGTTGCTGCACAAGAGTGACAATCGCATATGTGCAGACTGCAGCGCACCTGATCCCAAATGGGCGTAAGTACTCGCAACTTCAATTTGTTAGTACTTTCTTACAGGTCATGGCTTGATATGTGCATGCATCTCAGTGTTGTGTGCTCTGATCTCATTGATGATTTTGCCATTGAAAACAGTGCTAGAACCAGATATCTGAATATTAGAGTTTGCTTGGTTGCCTACATTAATCAGAGGCCTTTGTAATTTTGCATTATCCCGGTGTTGTGCATAATCATTGTTCAATCTTACCTTGAAATCTTTGATTCGTTAACTATTTGACCTCTTGCAGAGTAACTGACTTTGTTCCTGCAGATCATCTAACATTGGTGTATTCATATGCCTAAAATGCTCTGGTGCCCACAGAAGCCTTGGAACACATGTATCAAAGGTCATTTGTTGCAACCAGAAATAATGATATTTGTTGCACTTATAGTATGTTAGAGAGATTTTCATATTTCAAGAAGCTCTAGTACAAGTTTGTTAAAAGAAACAGAGCATCTTAAAACGCAAGATGGTGGGAGGAAATGCATTATTTCCATAATTGCTATACGTTGTAGCAGCTCGAAGGAACATTCTGACTGAAACAAACATCTGACTGACACAGGTTCTGTCTGTCACTCTAGATCAGTGGAGTGATGATGAGACTAACTCCATGATAGAAGTTGGTGGAAACTCTTACGCCAATGCTATATATGAGGCATTTTTGCCCAAGGGATATGACAAACCACATCCAAATTCCACCCAGGAAGAGAGAACAAATTTCATCAGGTAAATGCCACATGATAAGCAAGTATCTTGCAACAGACATCTTAAAAATTCATTTTATCATCCTATATGAGTTACTTGGCTTAGTTTTCGACAACATTTAGCTAGTCATTCGGTTTAAAATGTGAGAAGCTCTGTTTTGTCTCGACAATTATAGCTAAATTGCACCTTGCAAGCTCACCAATTAACGGAATTGCTATCCAACCAAAGTACAAGTTTCATCAATTAGAGGAACTTCCTAGCAGAAGAACTTGATTTGGTCAATTCCTAATAGAGTAACTTCTGAATACTGGTAGTTTTGTAACATCTCAGGTCGAAGTATGAGTTGCAAGAATTTCTGAAGCCAAGCCTAAGGATAACTTCTAATAAGAGCTCTTTACAGCCTACCGACTCTCGGAAAGATATGGGCAACGCCTCTCATTTTGTTAGTTTCAACAGTGAGGTAAGGCTGTCTTGACTTGAAATCACAAATTTAGGTTTATAAGATAGTCAGTTATGACCTTGAATTACATGACTTTTAAGCACCCTTTCCTTTAAATACTTTGCAGGCTGGCATGGTTGAGTTTATTGGAATACTAAAAGTTAAAGTGATAAGAGGGACTAAATTAGCTGTAAGAGACCTGATAAGTAGTGACCCCTATGTTGTACTGGCCCTTGGACAGCAGGTATCACATTTCACCAAACTGAGTAATCCTACAAGTCAATGGATTCATGATTGTTTATCCTTATCTCTTTCAGACCATCTTAGTTGATATTAACATTGTTCTGTGCAGAAAGCAAAGACTTATGTGATTAAACGCAATCTGAATCCTGTTTGGAATGACGAGCTTAAGCTGTCAGTTCCTCAGCAGTATGGACCTCTCAAACTTGTTAGTCCACACTCCTTATGGTTATATCGATAACTTCAGAATTTGCTGTAATGGTTACATCGATAACATCATCTCACAAACTAATTCCTCTCGTTCACACCAGCAAGTGTTCGACCATGACATGCTATCAAAGGACGACAAAATGGGCGAGGCCGAGGTCGACCTGCAGCCGATGATCAGCGCGGCGACGGCGTTCGGCGACCCCGACCTGCTCGAGGATATGCAGATCGGCAAGTGGCTCATGTCCCCGGACAACGCGCTGGCCAGGGACAGCGCCGTCAACGTCGTCGCCGGCAAGGTGAAGCAGGAGGTCTCGTTGAGGCTGCAGAACGTGGAGTCCGGGGAGGTGGACCTGGAGCTGGAGTGGATACCTCTCACTCCATAGAGTTCACCTGTCAGGTGATTGTAGCTCGCAAGTGATGCCTTCTTGTGAGTACAGAGGTGAATGTGTGACATAGTTGTGATGAGTTTTTGATCTTGTTTCGATTGTGACAATAGGAATATGCAATTTGGTGTTGTGGCGTATGTTCTTTCCATTCCTTCTGCGATGTCGACGGAAAGACGGAAAGATGTACAACTACTTCCATCATTCCTTGTCAACCGAAACTCATTCCCTCGCAGTCATACCAGGTCAGGATGCATGCATGTATATGGCTGAGTTTCTGACGAGTCTCGAACTCCATGGCCGTGAAGACACTTCATACCCTCGATCTTGAAGGCCATCCAGCTGATCATAATACCTTTATATTTTTAACGATCGACTTCCTTCTCCAGTAGACTAGTAGATGTTGCAAAACTCTATCATACTCGTTGTGCAGTATGTGTAACGTATTTATTCAGTCAGACAGTTTACTAGTGTGGACTATATGTTTGAAAGAACAAATTTCAGAATTCACGAATACTGTTCTAACAAATTTTAGAATTCAAAAACACTATTCTACATATTAAAAAATTTAGGCATAAATTTGATTACATTTTCTCTGTTCAGTCAATAGCAGCGCCATACTTTTATGAGAAATTTCATGAAAATGCATCAAAAGAATCCCCAAATGTGACGGTTTGGCTCTTCAGCAAGGTGTGCAAGATCAACACTTATATGGAAGCTGGGAGTATATTACAGTAAGTCAGCCTACAATGTCTATTTTGTTGGTTCAATCAGGTTTGCTCTTAGAAACGGATTTGAAAATCTTAGGTGCCAATGCGTTGCAAGTTTTTTTTGACTTGCAATTCTTAATCGTTGTTGGACAATGGACAAGCTGGCTAAATATGGCCTACCACACCCTCCTACTTGCCTATTTTGTGATCAAGCTGATGAGATTACTCAATATTTCCTGATTTCTTGTGTGATTGCTAGACAAATCTGGTTCAGCATTTTTCAACGGATTGGTCTGCGGGCTGTGAAGCCACAGTCGGACATGACGTCTTTTCTCAAGTTGGTGTCGAGTGCTGAAACAGTTCAGCAAGCAGCACAAGAAGGGACTAAATTTGCTAATCATTTTGGTCGCTTGAGACATTTGGAAACATCATAATGATTGTGTGTTAAATAGAGCTTCCCCTGATTTGGATATGGTGGCAATGATTGTATGTTTAATGGAGCTTCCCCTGATTTGGATATGGTGATTCGTGCTGTGGCTGAGCAAGGAGCACTTTGTGTGCTGCCGAAGCGAAGGACCTTCAGGTTCTGTTAGTTGGGTATTAGGTTTCTTTTCCTGGTGCCTGTTTGGTCATTCTTCTTTTTCCTAAGGCGTGCCTGCTCTTTTTTGTTTCAGTTCAGTTCAGTTTTTTAGTGTTTAGGTGGTTTATGTTGTGCTTTGTTTCTCTTCTTCTTCAATGAAATGACACGCAGCTCTCCTGCGCGTCCGAGAAAAAAATGCACTCTTTGTATCAGCAAGTCCAGGCAAATGTGACAGATGAAAATGCACTTCAAAATAATCATTTACAGCATTACAAAGCGTATACAAGAGCACATAATATGAGGGATTTGTTTCCTTTTAGAACTTGTAAACTGTAAGGAACATGTGTGACAGAAGGCAACTATACTGTTGATACGGGTGTTCAGACTAGTCCATTCTACTAGGAACATGTTGAGTCATTCTATTAACAATACCATAAACAACCAAGATCAACAAGCAACCAATAAACCCCAAACTACTTCTTTTAGCCGTCATTCATTCCCAGCCTCTTCAGGGCTGATATGGTCCTGACAATTGAAGAACAACCAGTCTTCATTCATCGTCGTCCTCATTCTCGTCAATCCCTACCCAGCGAGTAAATGCAAACAGAAATTCCTTGAATGTCACCATTCCATTCTTGTCCCAATCCATTTCCTCTAGTAGCATGCAAAAAAACGACAAAATATTAGGACTGAAAAAATACGTAAGTTTCACAATAATAGGAAGTACCAATCTCTAAGTTTTAGATTTCACAACAAAGAAATCAAAACCTTCATATGAAGCTGCAGCCTTTTATAACAGATAAGGGTTATAGGGACATTTAGCATCTCATGGAGCATATTTTATTTTCTTCAACCTACGCTCAAAGAACTATTAATTATCACCTGCGAAGTACAGTTTAAAATGAACAGGGAAATGTGGAGAACAAACATTAGGAAGCTAGTCATTTTCCAGATTAGGTGTCTTTCTTTGGAAAGAAGCATTTCATTTTTTGGGGGAGGAAAGAAGCATTTCACTTAAAGAGCTTTCCTCCCAGATCTACCTTTTTCCCCTCTCAGCAGAGACGAACGAGAAGGAAAATGTGGTGGTTCACTTCACAAAAAGGGCTAAAGCAAAGACTAGTAGGTAGCAGGTATATAGCGCTAAGAAATGGAAAACTCACCAAATCTCCTCATGCCTATACGCCCAGAAGAGCGTTCTGTTGTGGTCTCATTTATTGCTTGGATCATCTCATCCTTACTCACATACCCATCTTTATTCTTATCCAAGAAGACAAATGCATCAACCAAGGTCTCAAAAGTTGCCTCAAGATTTCCTAATCCCATCTTTATCTTCTGTGCAGTAGGTCAAGGAAATAAGGGAAGCTCCTGACAGAAATAGAATAAGAGATCTAAAACAGGACCTGAATGCATAAATTTCTGGCATATCCATCTCAATCATATCAGATCTGTATTGTGATGAAAAGTTCATGAAAAACAGTTTTACTGTAAACACAATGCAGTAGTATATCAACTTTTGCCAACATATGTAATGATATATAACCAACCACAGATTTTTCTAATGGAGTTAAGAAAAATAACCAAACCAAAATCCCCTTTGCTTTTCATATCTCTCTAGCAATGCAGCAGAAAATGATTGCATAAACTGAGAAATAATCAGCCTGTTGCTGTATGAATTATGAAGGATACTGCTTCCGATACAGCTGGTTCATTGAGAAGATAAACAAGGCACAAAAACACAATGAACTCATTGAATTTCATGCCCATATCTTCATTTATATCACAAGCTTCAAAGAGATCACTAATTTCCTCCTCCGTGAATGAGATTTCAAGTTTTTGGAAACAATGCTTCAGTTCCTCTTTATCTATTTCACCATTGGAATCTTCATCTGTGGAAGCAAAACGACAGTTGTTGATATATAAGTTAGGACATGAGAAACAAGAGAGCCTAAAGTAATGGTGTTTGTTTGCACAAGTCATTGAATACCCATCCGAACACTGCATACTTCCATATGGCTCGTTTGATCACTGGACACGGACAGCGGACAGAGTCAAACATTACTTGAATTCCACATTCCATTACAAGAATTTAAGTATAACAAGACTAAATAGCTTGTTAAACTTTTAGATCTAGTGCTGATTTCATTATTTCAGGAATTCAAGTGTACATTGGTCCGCTTCACTATAAGGAAGATCCTCACTACATTTCACTAAATATTAGCAGAAAAGGATATCTCGAGAATGACTAGCAGATGGACTGGGGCTACAAGAAAACTCACCAAATTGCTCAAAGATTGTCTTGCATTTTCTAAAACTCTCGTCAATTTTGGGAAACTTCATGATGATACTATAGAACGATTTCAGCGAAGTTCCATGCGACGCTCTTTGCCGCATGGCATCCACCATCTTCGCCTCCAACTTTGAACCATGCAAACTCCGCTTGTGGCTGTCATGCCGTCCAAATACACCCCCCATGCAGTATCCCAATTTGGAGTTCCTTTTTTTAAAAAAAAAGAAGAAGGCCCCAATTGGCTACACACGGAACAGCTGGAACCTGAAAATGAACAATAGTCAAGTTATGGCTCATCTGCTGTATCAAGTGCAATGAATATTCTGCAAGTAGTGGAAGAAGTCGAGACACCGAACAAGGAAGCTGTCTGAAATCTGGACTCTGAACAGACCGGCGGAGTCACAATAACAGGATTTCACCATCGCGATCATAGATGGTATGCAAGTAACATGAGCTCGGTATTGAAAGTAAGAAACAGTACCATATACAGCTACAGCAAACAACAGGAGTACTTGGGAAAAAATAATCAAGATTTGACGCAACGACAAGACTGAAGATTGAGATGTCCTTGCGCCACGCGGCGGGAAAGGGGGAATCCTGCCCAGTTCGTCTTCGCGTAGCACCGAACCCAGAGACACAAATCAACGCACAGGAAGCCGCGTGCACGCAAACCGGCCCATGAGAGCTCCCGCGGGACCAAACGGCGATGAGAAGTATAAAGATTGCAAGAGGGGCTTGCCTGGACGCGGGGCGCCTCCTCCGGGCACCAAAAGAATCCGGGAGCGGGACCGGCGATGTGGGTTCCGCGCGGAATCCCGCGGGGGCTTCGGAATCGGCGGGGAAAGGTGCGAGCTTTGCTCGTGGGGACTCGGGAGGAGGGAATCGGAGGGGGATTGTTTGGCACGGGGTGAGCGAAGCGAGCGAGCGAGCAGTGCTGACAGGGCGGGCCCACCGATGGTTCTACCTCGCCGACAGGTGGGGTCAAGACGTGGGGGCCGGTGGGCGAGCGTCGCTGGGCGTGTTTGGATGCCCTGATGCGCTCGTGCAGGTTCGCGGCGTGCGTATATGCGGAGCGAGATGCGTGTTTGGTTATCGTGACCAGCTGCAACCGCTCGGCCGGCGTTTGCATCCGTTTGTGCACGTGTACGCGGAGATGATGCATCCGCCGTAGGTCGTATGCAGGCTCGCCGGATGCAGCTGCTTGTGTGCTAGGTTCACTTATCGGCGGTAATAAACTCTCTCGTACAGTCTCAGATTTAGCAAACTAAACATAAATTTAAATTTAATCTTCATTTGCTCATCTAACTAACCAAACGCTCTTCTTTTTAAAAATACAACTCCCTCGTTCAGAATATACGATACAGTTATACGAGATACCATACAGTCAACCAAACACACTCAAAATATACATCCGGGACTGGTACTCACACGCCAGGCAGCGTGGCTCCATGCCACCCGGGACTGGTACTCTATAGCTACTGCAGCTGTGTATATGTGGTCTTGGTTCTTGGACCAATTTCATAGTGTTGGAGTCATTACTAGATAAATTGCACGGTGTACAGATGATAATATCCTTCTGATTATTACGTGCCTCGTATAGTGTTTTTGCATGTGGGAAATATCTTGTGCGAGCATGCGCAGCCAACCAAACACCCGTCAAACGGCACCAGCTGCAAGCACGGAGCCAGCTGGGCAACCAAACACCTGTATGGGCTTGTTTGAGCTACACGCGCAGAGCCAGGACGACGGGGGCTGAGCAACCAAACAGGTCCTTAATGACACGAGGGTCTTTGTAGCCGAAAAGTCTGATTCACACAAGCGCGTGTCCCCCCCCCCCCACCCCCACACAGGCCACCCACTTTCTAATTTTAGATTATTTTTCTGAAACTTTTTTCAAATAATTTTTCTGGGTAATTTTTCTCATTATTTTTTCTAAAACTTTCTGTTACTTTTAAAAAAAATATTTGAAAACTTATTTAGAAAACTTATCTTATAATATATCTTGATTACTTTTTTAGAAAACTTCAAAAATAAGTTGCGGATGGACAAAATTTCAAAAAAAAAAGTTACGTGCCCGTGAAATAGCATGGTCCCTCTGTAGCTTGGGAGTCGTGATGGCCAATGACTTGCCGAGATAACACATTGCTTCGTGACGGGATAAAAGTGACACCTCAGCTCCTGGGTAGCCAAGTCTTCTTCCCTACCGCTCCACCGCCACCGTTGTCGCTACCGTGCCGCCATCTTTGCCGTGCTTAATGTGCTGCTTTCACGGATTATTTACATATAGCGGTGTAAGTTTGGTATGTTTTTAGTCATTAGATTGACCGAAAACTAGAAAATTGAAGTAAAATTTACTCTCACTTAGCTAAGCTAAGGAAAAAATAAATTAAATAGTGATCTAAAATTACCCATTAGATATCTATTTACATCGTGATACTCAGTGTCCACGGCAGCCGTGACTTCTGGGTTACTGAAGCAACCGTTTGGCATATTGAATTCTTTATCTCCCTCAGGCAGCATTAGGATTGCAAATTGGTGAATCTAATGGTACATATCGAGTCTCTTTAGTTTGATTAATAACATTATTTTTTATTAAATATTTTAAAAGAACTAGTGTTATTAATTGAACTAAAAAATATCAATTGATACTCTTATATTAATTATTTTGCACCCTTATCAGCGTGCATAGTCAAGATTCTGGAGTATCCTAGAGTCACTACACCATTATTAAGCATGGAAATGTGGAGTGCTGTGGTGCCAGAAAAAAAAAGTCTTATGCCAATGTACTGTGTAGTATTAAGTTGAGCAAGAACAGGAGCCTGGAACAAAGAATCCGGAGCATCAATCACTCCTTGCTCAAGCTATCACTTACAGGGTTACAGAATTTGCTAATCCTGTCAAACGAGAGAGCATGAGACATGGAATTCTCCAGATCATGCGAGCACTCTGTCGTCCTCTCAACGTGTTAGTCAGGTTATTCGTCTACTAGATGTAAAGTAGGAATTGTTCAACATAAAAATTTTCTTCCTAGAAGGCATTGGATCCATCAGAATGCTTCTCAGAATTTACCAAACAAGATTACCAATTTGGCGTCCTGCATAAAAGGACATTTGTTTGAATCATGTCATCTCATCATGCATCTAAGGCAAGTGATTCAATATGAACGT
Source organism: Phragmites australis (assembly GCF_958298935.1). NCBI lineage: Eukaryota > Viridiplantae > Streptophyta > Magnoliopsida > Poales > Poaceae > Phragmites > Phragmites australis. Next base: position 30,396,054 of record NC_084928.1, read on the forward strand.
GATCAAACTCGAGAGGAACAAAGGACAATTACAGGAACAACGCAAACGCAATAAACCACTGCTAGCATATGTCACTGCATTAGAAATGAAGGAGCAACATGCTTATCTCAACACATAAACAGAAATGAAGTAAATAGGTAAGAGATAGCAACTAAATATTAACACTGTACTAGAGAATCAACTACCAAACCTAGGAGTCTTTCGATCAAGCAAGATAGAAAAGTAAGTAGAGGTAATCGTCGACCTGTGTCATCCACGGTCTGCTGGAGTAGACGACGAAGCTGCAGGGTGAGCGGGAGGGGGTCGCGTCGCGTCTGTCCTCGAGGAAGGAGATCGGGAGGGGGGGCTCGAGGGGGTATATGGAAGGCAATCGTGGGTAATTAAGGGCAACTTCAGCTCGCAAAAGGCCACCGCTTCCACCGCAAACTAAGATTTTCTCTGCTTCTACTTAGGCTCCGTTTGAATAGCCGGTGACTTTAGAGTTTCTGACTAGTTAAAGAAAATAATTGTAACTATTAAATTTTGATTATTAGTTTTTACAATAATTTTTTAGCTTCTAATTACACAAAGTTAGAAAAACTTTTCTCAACCTACTTCTTAACTTCTTATTTATTTTTTTAATCACACCCGCTTCTCCAGACAACTTAAAAACCTCCAGAAACCGAGACCAAAAACTAATCATTTGAATAGCTTCTAGCTTTTTCCAAAGGAAAGCCAGAAAAAAATCTACCCAAACGGGGTTATACTTAAAGCAAGTCTAGTAAGCGTTTGAAACACATGAATTTTGTACCACTTGTACGAAATTATACAATTTGTGCCAAATTCCTAGTTCCGAACAAACCGGGATGCTAGCGGAGGCTCACAGGCTCGTAGCACATACAATCCGCTACAATATATGGAAGCAAGCTAATAACGCAAGTTAGATGCTAGATGCCTTTATCGTATATTATAAAGCTAACAAGAAAATGGTTGTGGATTGACGTATGCAAATAGAGATCATGACTGTCATGTTCAAAGGCAAACCCTACCATTTTCACCCATGTACAAACACTACAACATAGAAAATCAGACATACGGAGACATTAGATAAAATTCGAACAATGCAGAGAATCAGATATGTAACCGAACTGCAAAGAAATGAGACATTCTGTCGATACAATTCGACCTTCAAAGCCTACACAAATCTTGAAAGTAATGCACCGGTACTCCTTCCCCAAACAGGAGTCACACGGTACAACTCTACAGCCATGAATTTACATGAAAAAATGAGGACCAAATACGGAAGATTGTCAGTTAACATAGGGGTTGGGGTCATCCATGGCCTGACCTGACAGAAGACTAAGTAATGTCCGACCAATGTATACAGCATGGCTGGCGCCAAATGTCAGAAGCATCGCGCATTTCTGTTGGTGAATCATCAGTGTTCCTAGCAGATCCGTCCAAGTTAAAGTGCGTATTCACATTTGTCAAGACGACTTGGTTCTCTTGTGTTGAGCCTGGCCTTGGAGACACAGCCTGAGACGCTGGGATAAGTTTTCCCCCATCTCTTGTCTCTCTTTTTTCAGCCTCTTCCATAGGGACCGATTCTTCTTCTCCTTTGGGATCGTGAGAGTTTTCCTTCGTATCCGTCTCAGTGGCGTCGCTAGAGCCCGTAGTGTCATGCTCTACAGTTTGGGAGAAGATGATTATATGTAAAAACGTTGCTGTGTTTACTGGCTCACAGATCCAGTCAAAGCAGGACGTCACTAATTTGAAATTAGCCTATTTGTTGAAGTAGCAAATAAACGTGATGATTTCTTACATTCAAATCTCAAGGGCTTATTTAAAGGCTGTGAAGAAAATTTGTAAGTGGCAAAACCCTTGTCACATATGGTGTGCCTATTAGGTCTTTATGCCATAGAATGTAACTGGAAGGCATAGAAACCAAAGAATGTACCTTATGTTTATAATTAGATACCCCTGGCTGCTCGCCTGATGATGATCCATCACTAGCTGCGCCCAAGGATGAACATCTTCCCCAGCTCTCTCTGTTTGAGCTGGTATATGAGCAGCACTCCTCATTTTGTCTGTTTGCTTTATCCTAATAAGGAAAGAAAAAAATTCTTACCTCAAGTAAGGAAATTACAAAGATGATTATTTTTATCTCAAATGAACAAAGCCAGATTATTTTTTTACCTCTAATTGACATTCAGTTGTGTTACTGTCCATCTCAGTTTGGTTATGATTTTCATCCAAAAGGAAATCCTGCACTTAAATGGAGATATCTAAGTTAAGCTCTTAAGCATCAGAGGAAAAACAACCAATAATTGACTTACCAAGTCATTATCATTTTTAACAGACAGCTGATTTACCCTCTCTGTCAGCAATTCAACTACTGATTTTGTAGCTGAAACCATAAAAATGAAGTCAGTGAACAGAAAATGGTTCCTTAGAAGTATCAAGTACAATAACTATTAAGGGGGAAGAGCCACACCATTAGTGAAATTAGTTGTAGCTGCTGATGAACTGCCCGCATCAGTGCCAGCTGCCCTTAGACCATTCATGATCTCATACAATAAGCTCTGAAATTCAAGCAAATGTACAGGTCATCTGCTAGGATGGGTTCCTATTACACAAGGCAGCAGATTTCACACAGGATTTTAGAGAAACTAAAAGAAAAAAAATACCTCATTGGTACCAGCACCAGCCTTAAAAGCACCAAGGTTGTAGTACTTATCAAACTTATTTGAGCATGATGAAGGAAACTGAGGCGGGTGGAGAACGTTATAGAAGAATATTGAAACAGAGTCATAATAAAACTGGGGCCTTTGGGAGTTGTGATCACCCTCAAATTTAATTAAATTTTTATCCCCCTGCAGCGAAATACAAATATGTAAACAAAATTGGCAGTAACAGAAGGCTATTCAGCAGGAGCAATATGTATTTATTTACAAGGCATCTATGTACCAATCAGCCCTTCCAAAGAAAGCTAGAGTGACACTTACTGCATATGCCTGGTGAATATGATCAGTGTGATGTGGCTGAATAAACATATCATTCGATGCATGTCCAAATAACGCAGGAATAAATGTCTTGGGTGCAAACTGGTGAAGCAATAGAATAAAGTTATTCATGTTATCCAGAAAGAGGAGATAATAAGATCCAATGGGTTTGACTGAAAATCATGATTATGCTAGTAGATTGCCCAATGCCCAGTACCCCTAAAAAAAAGGTTGCACGGTAATTCCAGTGCTGCAACCAATTTTACACAAACAATGTGTCTCAACTCTCAATCAATCTCAAGTAGCTGTTCTACTTGACTAATGCCAGTGTTCACAGCCAAGGCAATTGTGAAGCTTAATTTGGGCAAAACAGACACATATGATGAAACATTCTTTCTGAATTGCAGCAAGTGGTCCCGTTGAGATCTAATCACGTATAGGCTAACTGTATTTATTTCTAACTATTCTATAGCATTCATTTACAGGGGCCTGTTTGGCAGAGCTCCCGGAGTGGAATAAGTGGGAGCTCTGCCAAATGGCAGTTTGCAGTTTTTAACTCCAAGAGTGATTCCGTGGAAGTGATTCTCTGAAATAAACTAGATGTTGCTTCCCCTGATTCACTTCCCCAACAGAATCACTTACTCCATAAAGTTTACCCTAAAAAATCACTTTTAGCTACAAAATCACTTCCTCTAGAGAATTTGGATCAGGAAGAGCTCTACCAAACAGGCCCTAGGTAATGCATACAATTGCCCTTATCAACTATAACAATGGTTTCCATAAAAAAAAAACTATAACAATGGTAACAAATTGTTCCGATCAACCTTTTTTTATATAAGTCTACCAAGTTCTTCAGCAATTGAATTAGAAAATACTATTTTGGAAAGCGAACCTGGACAACATTAAGATCCATTATGTCAAATTTGGCTCTTCTCTGAATGACACGTCGCATGTACTGAACAGCCATCTTAACCTGAAAATATACATAGCAGAACCACCATCAAATGGTGTGACTATAGCAACAGACACTGTGAACTTACACATTTTTACTAATTAACATGAAGCAGGAAAGACCATGCTGCGAATCTTTACAACATTAAATAGGGCATTTTCTTATTCTGCGATAATCATACAACCAGCCAACACTATGTGATGGAACATCAGCAGCAGTAAACAGCACTCTTATAGAGCTGCAGGACTTCCCAAAAGGTTTGTAAACACAATATTTTTTCATGTTATCACCAACAAGCCTACTATATACATCTGGTATACTGACGCACCACAAACCAAAATGTAAATTACAGTACATGGACATGTGCCTACATCATAAAAACCACAAAAGTGCAGCAGTAAATGGTTACTTCATTGAAAACAAAGAAGGCAAACATTCTGCAAAATAATCATACCGTGAACTTAGGAACCCGTATTTTGTAAACTTCTACAAGCTCCATCATTAAGTCATATAAGTTAGAGAAAGCACTGTCCAAAACCATGCCAGCAATTGAGGGGTCTTCCGCTCCGTAAAGTAGGCTGCATAAAATATATGGACACAAGTTGTGATGAATTACTGAAATACAACTACAACAAAAGCTAAATCTTAATAATGCTTTGTGGATTAAATGTATAATTAAGTATCAGAATAAAGAGAGGGAGGGGGGGGGAGCCAATTTAATGATCAATACAAACTCTTTAAGATGCACAATTCGTATGAAAGATATTCTACTGTATTCCAACACCTCCTAAATGGTCTATCATCAGATAAACAGAATGTTGGGTAACTCTACATAAAGTGGACGACATGCATTGTAGCCAAAATACCTTGTAACAGCACCCATTGAACGTCCCCAAAGTCCTATGCAAGAAACTTGCTTATTGTTACGCAAAAAGGACACTGCGCATTTGAGATCCTGCTTCTGGGAGTAGTAGTATTTTTCAGAACACTGCAATTAAAATATTATATGAATGTTGCTACAAAATTTATAATGCTTGCACACCTCGTGCCAACCAAGGCTGACATGCTCTCCACCTGATAGCCCTGACCCCGCAAAGTCAAGTGTAAAAAGAGTGATATTTGAAGGAAGAAGTATGACAGCGGCTTCATTTGCATCTGCTCTGCATCCACTGCATTAAATTAAATGACAAAACTTGTTCAATGGTCCAGCATTATTGGCTATTGATTAAGGTAAACACCAATATGGAAATAAGATTCATCTTTATAGCTAATTGGCTATAGGTAGAAGATAAACCCAACACTCTGATTGGGCTTTAAGGGTTAACCAGCGTAGACAAGTAAAAACTTGGAAATCAGCGTAGACAAGTAAAAACTTGGAAATCCATTCAATCAGAATGTTAAAGATGCCTGATAAACAGAGAAGTCTTATGATTTGTTGAATGCTAAATGAATTAAGAGCACATGAGCGGATGAGCCAACAAATGTAAGTACCTATTTCCATGGCAATAGATTACACATGGAAGGGCAGTGTTTTCTGGGATGACAGCAGGAACGTAGTGGCTGCATTTTAAATTCTGACTTCTTTCATTCGTAAGCTGCTACATAGAAGTAAAAGAATAAGGCTAATATACAATAATGTTGATAATCGGCACCAAGCCTCATCAACAAATGAAGGACAGAAAAAGCCTCAATAATTGTGTCCCTTACTTGCCTCCAAATCTAGTCGTTTGTACTTCCTTCCTGCAAGAGTGAACTCTGGCTCCCATAAATACTGATCCGGATTGTACTCTGCACTGTAAACGCATAGCCAGTTAAGCACCCCAGGCAATGAAATAGAGATAAAATAATGAATGATACCAAAATTGGAGGGTTTCCAACTTCTATTATTCTTGCATCATAAAGAAAAGGCACAAAGTTATTTTAGAAAGTACAGTTGGTATGAATGCACGTGTTAACTAAATGCGAAAGCCGTTTTCAGTAAGCGGTTTTCAGTTACTAGCACAGACAAGTTTGGTTCTGCCACTACAACACATGTGATTATGGAGAGCAATTGTTCAGCTCGAAAACCGGTACAAGATTCTCAATGGCAAGTCAGAGCAAACTTCAGCTCCAATGCTTATGTAACTTGGCATTTTCAATGAATTCAACAAGGCTTCGAGTATTTCGAGTACAGAACTTTCGCGTGCTTGGTCAAGATACTTACCCGGTTACTCCTACCTCATAGTTCCATATGCTTGGTCTAGATATTGACAGAAAACTCATGCAGTAAACTCCTACAGCTAAACGTGACGATTTGCAGCGACATAACATTACTAACTATGCCGTAAAGGCTGCCAAACTCCACCTACTTGCTGTCGCAGCTCAAACCAGAGTAAATATCGCCAGCATGAGTGGGAATAAAGTGATTACCGAGGCGGCCGGATGACGAAATTAACGAACTGCTCGATCATTGCTTCCCGACGACGAGGTGGCAGCGGCAGAGACCACCGGGGCTCATGTACCTCACGCGCCCAC